>NC_134485.1:399607802-399907802 GCF_040206685.1 Ascaphus truei | reverse complement strand
AGCAGTCCAATTTCCTTTATTTTGTAAACTAACCTCTTGTGTGACGCCGTATCAAAAGCCTTTACAAAATCTAAGTAGACCATATCAACTGCATTCCCCTGGTCTAAATTTCTACTTACCTCCTCAAAGAAACTAATAAGGTTTATTTGTCACGACCCATCCTTCATAAGTCCATGCTGACTATTACTAATTATGGTATTACAATTAGGTTTTCCTTGATATTATCTCGTACTAAATGTTTACGTGGCTTCCCCCCTATTGATGTCACGCTTACAGGTCTGTAATTACCCGGTTGTGATCTCTCTCCCTTTTAAAATATAGACACCATGTTTGCTTAACGCCAATTTTCTGGTATTGAGCTTGTGGAATTGGAGTCCTTGTATATTAAATGTAATGGTTTGGCTATTACTGAACTTAGCTTCTTAAGAACTCTTTTATGTATTCTTTTATGTATTCTAACGGAGCCAAGTGCCTTATTTACTTTAATTTTATCTAGCTGCCTATGCACTTCTTCCTCAGTTAACCAATTGTTCATTTATATAGAGGTTGTGGCTTCCTCCTGTGGCCCTATTTTTGCAATTGAGTCTTCACTTGTTAATACAGAGTCAAATAATATGTTTAACGCCACTGCTTTTTCCTTATCTGCAATAATTTGCCTGCCCATTTCACACTGAAAGTGTCCTACTGTATATTATCTAATCTTTTTGTTATTAAGGAACTTAAATAACTTTTTAGGGTTTATCTTACTTTCTATTGCAATCCTTCTTTCATTATTCATTATACATACATACATACGCTTAACATTCCTTATACAGTAATTCTGATGTGATGTCTCCGTTCCTTCTTATTTTAAGAATCTAAATGCCTGCCTCTTCCTTTCCCTTTTCTCTCCTACCTGTTTATTTAGCCAGATTTGTTTAAAGTTGTTTCTTTTATATTTATTACCCAAGGGTATACACTGATAAATGTGCTTTTCTAACAATGTTTTAAAGACTGCCCCTTTATCGTCCCAATTTTCCACTACAAAACCATCATCCCAATGTATTCCTTGTAGATTATTCCTCCGTTTATTAAAATCTTCCTTTCTAAAATGTAAAGTCTTTGTTGAACCCATATAATGTTTTTTGATCATTAATTTCAAATGAGAACATTTTATGATCACTGTTTCTTAAAACTGTTTGTTATTACATTGTTTGACATTACCAAATCCAGTATTGCCCCTCTACTGGTTGGTTCCTCAATAATTTGGGTCATGTAATTGCACCCAAAAAACTATTTCTTTTCGTGTAATGCTAATCTCATTGCCCCAGTCTATGCCTGGATATTTAAAATGACCCATTATGCAAACATGACTTAGTTTTGATGCCTTCTCCATTTGCAAAAGTATTTTGGGTTTCTCAATCTCACAGATAGTTGGTCATTTATAGCATACCCCTGCAAACATTTTCTTTGTACTTTTATCTCCATTGCCAATTTCTATCCACAAGTTTTCTACATTTTCATAATTCCCTTCATAAACATCTTCCCTTATAATAAGTTTTTGATCCGGTTTAAAATATAAACATACAGTACTACCTCCTCTTCTTCTGTATTTGCTTGATCCTTCCGATCAACGGAATAACCCTCTACATTAACTATCCAGTCATGAGTTTCAACCCATCATGTTTCAGTAATGCCTATGATATCTTTACTCTTCTTGTAGCTATTAATTCAAGCTCCCCTATTTTATCTGTCAGGCTTCTTGCATTAGCAATCTTGCACTTAAAGTTTTTATCCAGTCTGTGCTATTATCTTATCTGCTCTTGCCTTTCTACTCCAATTATTTTTAGTCTTTAGAAGTGTTCTAGTATTATCTATATTTAATATGGGTGTCTCCCTGCTTGCCAAACTTACACTTGTCCCCATTCTAACTCCATAGCCCTTAGCTATTTCCCCATTCCTATCTATTCTGTTTAGACTTCATATAAAAATGGAAAGCACTTACTGTATACTTATTGCACATAGTAATACAATATAGTACATACACATACTTAAATTTCAGTACATGTAAATCTGAAAGCATCATACATTATGTACTGAGCCTTTACTTCAACGAGTCTATTTTACTTTCTTATAGGTCCATCCACGCCTCATCAAGAGCATCCAACTTGGCCACTATGCTCCTCTTTAGCTGGTAAGCAAATGATAATATGTGACGTTTCAAAATGTTTCTAAAATTTGGTTCAGTTGTTACATAGCGGTAACATAACATGCATGCAACATACAGTGTTTGATTGACAGCTGTCTGTAATGTTCAATACCCAATTCGGAAATAGAAATAAACAACTAGTTAAATATAAAAATATTTTTCATTACATAACATTTGACTGTATTACTTAGCTCTACATGTTATGTCACATCCACCACCAGCTTAAGTATCCACCACCAGCTTAAGTTCTTTCAAATCTAAGGCTGTCTCACACTTTAATCTGGTCTGTAACTGTTTCATACGCTCATAATATATATTTTCTTTAACTGTGCATGCAATGTCTTGTATATAATGTATACCTTGTTCATTTATGTAACTGTATTTGTAACCATGTATTATTTTGTTTTACTCTGTGCCCAGGACATACTTGAAAACGAGAGGTAACTCTCAATGTATTACTTCCTGGTAAAATATTTTATAAATAAATAAATAAATAAATAAATAAAACATAGTACATATTACTATAGCAACATGCAAAAGTTTTTCTAACCATAGAATGTAATTAGTAACCACTAACATGTTAATCAATGTATTTATATAACACTATACATATACTGTTATATCAACATTTTATCACATATCAAGTGTACATATTGCAGGCGTATGTAAAACATATGCAAAAGCATGAAAACCTTTTCCTGTTAGAATAATTTATTCATAGATTATTTGCAACCTTTTTATAGGTCCATCCAGGCGTACTGAGGATCCCGTTAGTCACTGTCCGAGCCAGTCTCCACCAAGTAAGCTAATAATATTTCACCTGTTACAATGAAATACAATATACTGTTCAATGCTCACATAGTTACAGAATTAATGTGTAATACAAAATATATTTATCAGACACCAATCTATATTTTTCATGAAAGGTAATAATGTGCTTGCATCAATTCAAATTCTCACCACAACTCATAAACAAACACAACAAAACAGAAAAGGGAACAGCACAGTAAGCCCAACAGACTCACGGTCTTCACATCAGCTAATAAATACATGGCACATATTCATGTATTTTTATTTCAAATATTTATGGAAAAGTAACAGTCAAACACACACACGTTTCAGGGCTACATGGCGTTTCAGCAGTACTTTCGTGATACCATGTGTGGCCAAAATGTTTCAATCTCTTTGCCTGTTACTTTTCAATGTCAAGGCATATGATTTGAATACATGTAAATGCCTCAAACGTTTATTACCTAATTTTAAGTCCCTGAGTATGTGTTACTTACTGTGCTGTTCCCTATTCTATACATACATACATACTTTAAAAAATTACTGTAAATCCATGTTACATACAGCATGGGACTTACATTACATCACAAAAGATTTACTTACCAAATGTTCATGATATGCCAAAATCTTAATAATCGGCAGTGTACTTATATATGCATTGTATGTATGTCACGCCTGTATGCCCGCAGACCTGGCTAGACCCCAATACTGAGGTGGGAACGGTATTACCACACACCCACAGCAGTGGGGGCAAGCCCAGAGTGTGGTATGGCGTTGCTGGGCCTGTTGGAAGATAGTTAATAATACTTGCAACGTCTTGGTGGTTAAGCGTAAGAATAGTGGTGTCCATGCGCCAGAGTCCAGGGATCCAGACAGTAGAGTAGTCAAGTTCGTAAGCCAAGTCCAGGGGTTACAGAGGTCAGCAAGGTAGAGTTCGTAAGCAGGGTTCAAGGGCAACAGAGAGCAGAGTAGTCCAGGACAAGTAGGGGTCAAACCAGGGAAATCCAAAGATACGCAGGAGCAGGAACAGGCTGGAAAACATAGAGAGAGCAATGCATAGGACTGCACACACAGGGATAACAAAAGCTATGCAGAGCAATGATAGAAAGGACAGACAGGGGTTATAAAGTAGGGAACACCAATAGAAGAGAGAGGAGGAGCAGAGGGTGAAGTGGGAGACAGCAGAGATAGATTAGGAGGAGAAGAGGAGGAGACAGGGGAATCAATCAGTGAGATCACTTGCAGGGCATGGGAGGAGGAGTTGGGAGATTGAACAGCCCTAGAAAAGGAGCGTGTGCGCGCGCCCTCTGTAATCTGAGAGTGCGCGTGCACAGGCTGAGTCACAAGGCACGCGTAGCGCCTCGCCGCGGGAACAGCTGTGGAGGGGAGTGGAGGAACGGAGGGGACCGCCACCGGAGGTGAGGGAATGGGAGCTGATACTGGAGGGACCTGAGAGCGGGGAACGTCGCCGCGGGGGCTTGGGGATGCGCTAGACTTGCGGGGCACGCGCCGTGGTAAAGGAATGGCATCAGAGGCTGCCAGAGAGGGACAGGAGTGGGTAAGAGAAGGGAGGTTGGCAAGGAAAGGGACAGAGAGGGTGACATCAGGGATACCAACAGGGGAAGATATCCCCTGAACCGTCACAGTATCCCCCCTTGAGGATCGATCTCCGAGCGATCCAACCATGGTTTTTGCGGAAATTTTTGGTGAAATTGTTGGAGTAGTTTAGGTGCATGGCTATGACGTGCTGGTACCCACGAACGTTCCTCCGGGCCATAGCCCTTCCAGTGGATGAGGAACTGGAGCTTGTTTTTAGACCAGCGAGAATCCACGAGAGATTGGACCTCATTCTCTTGTTGTCCTAGGGTGGACACTGGACTGGGTTTATGGGAAGGATCTGGAAAATGTGAGCTATGTACAAAGGGTTTAAGCAGGGAGACGTTAAACATGGAAGGAATCCTCATGGTGGGGGGTAGGTCAAGACGATAAGCGACTGGGTTGATTTTCTCTATATTTTAAATGGGCCCAGAAATCTTGGTGATAGTTTAGGTGAAGGAGTCTTGAGCATGATATTCCTCGAGGACAACCACACCCTGTCACCAGGCTTGAAAGAAGGCCCAGGTTGGCGATGATGATCCGCCTTGGTCTTTTGTTTGGCAACAGCGGATTATAGGGATTTGAGGATCCTTTTCCAAGAGTTCTGTAGGGTCGTAACATGAGAGTCGGCTGCAGGAACGCCAGAAGGGGAAGACGAGAGAGGGGGACTACTGGGGTGGAAGCTGAAATTAATGAAAAAGGGGGACTGCTGGGACGACTTATTTTTGAGAGAGTTGATTGCAAATTCGGCCCACGGCAAAAGATCCACCCAGTTGTCCTGTGAGTTAGATACGAAGCATCTTAGATATTGCTCTAGGGTTTGATTCATCCTCTCGGTCTGACCATTGGTTTGAGGATGGTATACAGAGGAGAAAAGGAGGGAAATTCCGAGTCTCTGGGAAAATGCCCGCCAGAACTTAGAAATGAATTGAGATCCTCAGTCAGAGACAATAGAAATGGGAACGCTATGTAATCTGAAAATTTCCTTGGAAAAAACATCGTCCAGAGTAGCAGAATTGGGAAGACCCTTGAGGGGAATAAAGTGTGAATGTTTAGAGAATCTGTCTACTACGACCAGAATGGTGTTCATTCCTTTGGAATTGGGCAGTTCGACAATGAAATCCATCGAGATATGTTTCCAGGGTTGTTCTGGAATGGGAAGAGGCAAGAGGAGGCCAGAAGGTTTGTGATGGAGCATTTTACTCTGGGCACATATAGGACAGGCACTAGTAAAGTCGAGAATGTCTTTGTTCATCTTCGGCCACCGAAATGTCCTTTTAATAAGATCCGCTATCCTTTTGAAGCCTAGATGACCGGCAGATCTAGAGGAGTGACCCCAAAGTAAAATATTATGGCGAAAGCATGGAGCTGTGTATAAGCGTCCTTCTGGTACCCTGAACCTGCTGGGAATGTGAGCTTGAGCTTTGTTGATTTCGTCCAACACATCGAAATTGTTAGCGGAGATTATACATTTGGCAGGAAGGATAGGTTCCGTGGTTTCACTAGCTTCGGTTTCCATGGCGAACTGGCGAGAGAGAACGTCTGCTTTGACATTTTTGGTACCAGGAATGTATGAAATGGTATAGTTAAAGCGGGAGAAGAAGAGAGACCACCGAGCTTAGCGGGATCCCAGACGTCGGGCCCCCTCGATATACAGCAAATTTTTGTGGTCGTTGAGGATAGCAACAGGTTTTTTGGTACCTTCTAAAAGATGCCTCCATTCTTGGAGAGCCAATTTAATGGCCAAAAGTTCACAATTACCAACATCATAGTTCCTTTCGGCAGATGAAAATTTCCTCGAAAAAACCCCCCAGGGATGGAGTTTTTCTTGTGGAGAAGACCTCTGGGAGAGAACTGCACCAGCTCCCACGTCTGAAGCGTCGACTTCTAAAGTGAAGGGGAGAGAGGTGTCCAGATGGCGTAGGATGGGTGCGGACACAAAAGCTTTCTTGAGCACCTCAAAAGCAAGAATAGCCTCCGGAGACCAGGAAGTGGTATCGGCACCCTTCTTGGTCAAAGCAGTGATGGGAAGAGCAATATAAGAATTTTTTTTGATGAATTTCCTGTAATAGTTGGCAAAGCCAAGAAAACGCTGCACAGCCTTGAGTGAATTAGGCAGCGGCCAGTCGAGAACAGCTTTTAGTTTTTCTGGATCTGTAGCGAAACCTCGGCTGGAGATAATGTAACCTAGGAAGGCAGTAGAGGTCTGGTGGAACAAACATTTCTCCATCTTGGCGTATAGGTGGTTAGAACGGAACCTAGACAGCACCAGTTTGGTATGTTGAATGTGTTCCTCCAGGTTTTTAGAAAAAATGAGAATGTCATCCAGATATACTATGACAAAAGTTCCAAACATATCACGGAAGATGTCGTTCATGAACTCTTGAAAGACGGCAGGAGCATTGCATAACACTACACGTAAAGAAAACCCGCACTGCTGGTGTTGACCCTGGTGAGGTGCTAACTGGGTAAAGACATAATAGTGTAAATAAAGAGAAAAAGAACCCAGTTTACTAGCACTCCTTCACAACAATTGTATAATGATAATATTAAAAATACTTTATTAATAACTAATGAATAAAAAATAGGGTGTTAAAACGTAATTAAATACTCTATAGAACAGCACGTGACTGTATCTGTTGGTAACCCACCCGGATCTAGGTGGGTAGATATGGTATGATCCCTGATAGATACTCGGGATCAATTGCTATATGTTATAGCTACCTGTAATGCAGGAAAGGAGTCAGAGAAAGCCCACCTAAGAGACTGTCTCTATGTGAGTGTATCGCGGCGTGTAGTGCGCTCTACTGGATACACTCTATATATCTGGTATATAATGCGTTAGGTTAGACCTAAATGTATCTGCCCCAAATAGAGATTGCACTGGTTGCTATATATATTCACCAGCGTTGACAAGGTTAAATCTCTATAGAGGACACAGATTGCCCATACTCTTCTGCACAGACTAGTAGTCAAGCACTAAAGTGTGGTAATACAGTATCAGCAAGCTAAGGTATCTACATGTAATTACCCATACATTTTGGAGGTGATGTAAGCCCAAATAGGCACTCCCTCACTACTGTCAGTATGGTGTGGGTAATTGTAAGATGTTTGTGCATTGCATCTAATAGTTCAGACAGAATAATATCTAAAATGCCACATATGCACAATCTCAGCACATTTGTAGTCACCCTTACACTTGGCAGAGTGGTATACTGCGTAGGTGGTGGGGGTTAGTGTGAAGACACCCCCCCCCCCACAGTATAGAGAGGGTAGGTATGGTGGTAGCACTGACTACTAGGGCTAATTACATGCACATGAGCAGCTGGGAGGTTACTCATCAATGAGGAGATACATTTGCTAGCAAATACAGCCAACTGGAGTGGGGTACACAAGGGGTTAATATAGGATGAGATCAATACCCCAGAACACCCCTCCCCCCCTTCCCCTCAGAGTATTGAGCAATATATATGCACTCAATGATAGCGTGGGGAGCCGGTCTAACTGGTGATCGCATAGTCCCCTACATCAGCACTGATCCTGGTTATATCAGTGCCGATGTGCTCGAGGACATGCCTGTCTGTAAGGTGGGTTTAGCAAAGACTCCTTGAAAGCATAGAGAGTCACGCGATACTGGTATACAGCGCGATCCCGTGTCAAACATGCACAACTGGGGAAGCTGAATTGCGGTAAGGCGGATCAATATCCTTAGACTCTAATGTTTGAATAAACAAGCTTCCCGCGTGTGCAGAGAGAGAACTGCCGACGCGCGCGTTTCACGTGTAAAAACGCTTCTTCAGGGCATGTAGGGGGAGGTCCCTGCGTGTGGAGGTGGGTTTTTATAGTCAACGTGAAATTTTCTGTTGTCTCACTTAACCCCTTCATCACTGGTGCATAACAGATGGAATATCCCACTTCCAGAAGTGCACTTGTTGTGGTATGCAACCAAGTAACTGCCTTGTTGCCAGAGACAATGTGTCCATAGACTGTTGCAAATGTGTCAATCCTAATGCAAAAGTATACTGGACTGAATAACTATGGCTATGATAGTGTTTGTATATGTGATGCTTAACTGTCATAATTGCTCACATAGGCTATGGGGTAGTGCTGTATGTCAGATTTGATATTCATTAAGATTTGTGATGGTTAATCACTAATAGTGATGAGGTATGTTCTTAGACTATATCTCTTGTACATACACTGTGTTCCATCAATTTAAGTGTGAAAAAAATATAGATAAAAGATATAATAAATGATATTTAGAACAGAGTGTGTCATTTTTTATCAAGTTATTTAAATTATGAATATGATGATATGATATATTCTTTGAATGTAGGTTTTGGACGGCTGTTCTAATACGAAATTAATACTATTAAGAATATTGTTAAATACACGGGAGTTTATCCATATATCCCTATTCAGGGATGGACACATGCTTGTGGGTTAAAATGAACTGAGATTGTTGGATTTATATGAAGGTGCTGAACACAAAACCCTCATTCAGTCCCCATGGGCTCAGTGTTCCTAAGGTATATATCCACCTTGATTCAATCTTCAATAGTTCATTGTCCCAGTCCCCACGTCTAATTCCTGGGTAGAATTGGTCTATCCCCATAAAGGTGATAGCTTTTGGGTCACCCGGTTGACACCTATTAGCATGGGTAGCCACAGGGGTATCCAGTTTATTACGGATTGAACCCACATGTTCTAGTATCCGTATCTTTAGGGGGCGACGGGTCTTTCCCACGTACTTTTTCCCACACTTGCATGTTCCCATGTAAATCACTCCTTGTGTATTGCAGTTTATAAATTTGCGTATATTATACTGTTTCGTATTATTGTGATTACTGAATATTTTTGAAACTGTCATATACTGGCAAGCCTTACATCTTTGGCAATGATAGTTTCCATTTACACAAGGTGGTAACCATGTGGCCCTCGGTGTTGCCACAGTGTAGTGGCTATGGACCAAATGATCTCTCAAATTTTTGGCCCGTCTGCTGACCATTGCTGGATAGGGTGGTATGGAGTCACGAAGGTCTTCGTCCGCCCTGAGTATGTGCCAGTGTTTCTGTAAGACTTCCCTAGCCACCCTCCATTGTTTATTGAAGGTGCCTATGAATCTCACTGTTCTTTGTTCTGGCTGTATTCTCTTTTCCATAACCAGCTCTGATCTAGCTTTCTGCTTAGCCCATTTGTATGCTCTTTTTAACCTCTTAGGTGGGCTTTCTCTGACTCCTTTCCTGCATTGCAGGTAGCTATAACATATAGCAATTGATCCCGAGTATCTATCAGGGATCATACCATATCTACCCACCTAGATCCGGGTGGGTTACCAACAGATACAGTCACGTGCTGTTCTATAGAGTATTTAATTACGTTTTAACACCCTATTTTTTATTCATTAGTTATTAATAAAGTATTTTTAATATTATCATTATACAATTGTTGTGAAGGAGTGCTAGTAAACTGGGTTCTTTTTCTCTTTATTTACAGCATTGCATAACACAAAAGGCATAACTAGATACTTATAATGTCCTGATCGTGTATTAAATGCTGTTTTCCACTCGTCCCCCTCCCTTATGCGAATGAGATTATAGGCACCTCTTAAGTCGAGCTTCAAGAAGATAGAGGCCCCCTGGAGACGGTCGAACAATTCAGAGATTAAAGGAAGGGGATACCGATTCTTTACCGTGATTTTATTGAGTCCGTGAAAGTCAATGCACGGCCTAAGTGATCCATCCTTCTTCTTCACGAAGAAGAAGCCTGCCCCGGCAGGGGAGGTAGAGTTGCGGATGAATCCTTTTTACAAATTTTCTTGAATGTAGGACGTCATGGCCTCGGTTTCCGGAACGGACAGAGGGTATGACTTCGACTTTGGCAGGATGGTCCCAGGAATCAAATCGATGGGACAATCATACGGGCGATGGGGAGGTAGAAGCTCAGCTTGTACCTTGTTGAACACATCCAAGTACTCATGATACACGGTTGGCAGGATCTATAGATTGGAAGGAACGGGATCCAGACCGGCAAGTACCGCAACAGGAGAAGCCGCAGGTGCAGAGTCCGTGGAGGAAGGCCACTGGATGGGCTGGGTACCGGTCCAATCAATGCGCGGATTGTGGAGTTGAAGCCAAGGCAATCCTAAAATAAGTTGGACAGTAGGAGATTGAAAAATATCAAAAATTATTACCTCCTTATGACCGTCGGCCAAGGTCAGTGTGAGAGGTATAGACTCCCAAATGATGAATGCTGGCTGGAGTGGTCGGCCATCGATGGCCTCGAGACCAATAGGAGTTTTCCTCCTGACCATGGGGATTTGGTTCTCAGAAGCGAAGGTTTGGTCCAGGAAGTTACCACCAGATCCAGAATCAATAAAAGTTTTTACCTGCAGGAAAAGTTTAGGACCCTCCAGAGTGGCAGGAAGCAGAAACATCTTTGGGAGATTTTCAGGGAGAGAGGGGCAAGGAGAGACAGAACCCAGTAGAAGCCCCTCTACCTTTACTGGGTGTTCCCATTTCCCAGCTTCAGGGGACAATTCTGGAGGCGATGTTCCGGAGAGGCGCAGTAGAAGCAGAGTCTATTCAGACGGCGTCGCATTCTCTCCGCGGCCCGAAGTTGCTGACTACCAATTTGCATCGGCTCCGGTGCCTCCAGTGCCAGGAGGGGTGTTGTGGGCGACCTGTGAGAGACAACAGAGGAAGAAAGAGAGCGAGAACAGTGTCTCTCGTTCCGTCGCTCCTGGGTACGCTGGTCCATGCGTATGCTCAGGGTAACCAACTCCTCCAGGGAAGAAGGCCGGGCATGGGTAGCAAGATCATCTTTCAGGGTATCTGAGAGTCGGTGCCAGTATGCGGCGGCGAGTGCCTCATCATTCCATTGGGTCTCTGTGGCAAGAGTAAGGAAATCGATTGCGTACTTGGCAGCAGATCTTCGGATCTGTGAAATATGGAAGAGAGAAAACGCGGCTGTCTCGCGCCATGCCGGAGTATCAAATACTTGCTGGAACTCACATCTGAACATGGGGTAATCTTGGGTTAGTTCGCTTTTACGTTCCCAGAAGGGGAGGCCCAAGCGAGGGCGTCTCCGGTAAGCAAGGCGTAGATGTACGCCACCTTAGAACGACCAGTGGGACACAGGGAGGGGGACATCTCGAATTGCACCTCGCATTGGTTTAGGAAACCGCGGCAGGCGAGGGGGTCCCAATCGTAGCGATTAGGTGATGGAATACGGGGTCCAGAGCTGGCATAGGTTGTGGCAAGCAGGGGTGCTGGAGCCATGGGAGTCTCCTGAAGGCAGAGTTTAGCCAATTGCTGAGAGACTGTGGACAGCTGATTGCTCACAAATTGTAAGGCCTCGAGTGAAAGACCTGTACCCACCTCAGGGGGGTCTGCGTTTGTTGGGCTCTGCATAATGTCACGCCTGTATGCCCGCAGACCTGGCAAGACCCCAATACTGAGGTGGGAACGGTATTACCACACACCCACAGCAGTGGGGGCAAGCCCGGAGTGTGGTATGGCGTTGCTGGGCCTGTTGGAAGATAGTTAATAATACTTGCAACGTCTTGGTGGTTAAGCGTAAGAATAGTGGTGTCCGTGTGCCAGAGTCCAGGGATCCAGAGAGTAGAGTAGTCAAGTTCGTAAGCCAAGTCCAGGGGTTACAGAGGTCAGCATGGTAGAGTTCGTAAGCAGGGTTCAAGGGCAACAGAGAGCAGAGTAGTCCAGGACGAGCAGGGGTCAAACCAGGGAAATCCAAAGATACGCAGGAGCATGAACAGGCTGGAAAACACAGAGAGAGCAAAGCATAGGACTGCACACACAGGGATAACAGAAGCTATGCAGAGCAATGATAGAAAGGACAGACAGGGGTTATAAAGTAGGGAACACCAATAGAAGAGAGAGGAGGAGCAGAGGGTGAAGTGGGAGACAGCAGAGATAGGTTAGGAGGAGAAGAGGAGGAGACAGGGGAATCAATCAGTGAGATCACTTGCAGGGCATGAGAGGAGGAGTTGGGAGATTGAACAGCCCTAGAAAAGGAGCGTGTGCGCGCGCCCTCTGTAATCTGAGAGTGCGCGCGCACAAGCTGAGTCACAAGGCGCGCGTAGCGCCGCACCGCAGGAACAGCTGTAGAGGGGAGTGGAGGAACGGAGGGGACCGCCACCGGAGGTGATGGAATGGGAGCCGATACTGGAGGGACCTGAGAGCGGGGAACGTCGCCGCAGTGGCTTGGGGACCGCGCGGGTGCGCGAGACTTGCGGGGTGCGCGCCGTGGTAAAGGAACGGCGTCAGAGGCTGCTGGAGAGGGACGGGAGTGGGTAAGAGAAGGGAGGTCGGCAGGGAAAGGGACAGAGAGGGTGACATCAGGGATACCAACAGGGGAAGGAATCCCCTGAACCGTCACAATGTACATGTCATCTATAATGTTTACAAACCTTACCGACATTGATATGACATTTACTGTGTGCACATTAGAATTTAATATAGTCCAGACACATTTAGTTCTATGTCTGTACATGTCAATGTGTGAAACTATAACACATCATAATGTAGAAAAGCTTTAATTAATTAATTATGTTACCTTGTTATAGGACCTTCGTCCTATCCAATGCATTGATCAACCACTCCAGATGACAAACAAGGGCAATTTTGTCCCCACAGCACTGGCACCCTAGTGTTCCACGGCATTGAAATGAACACTCCACAGAAGCACGAAGGCCAGTGCAGTTTACTCCAGAAACGATGTCCCTACAATAATTGCTTTATTCAGGTACAGCGCACCGGCAAGAGGGGCGGGTACTTGACACTGCACGCATCATGGATGGATATGTTCGATTATGTAACTTTCGAGCGCAAGAGATTGAATAGACCTTACCGAAAAGATCACTCCAATCTGCCTCCACCTGAGTACCTGCCTACACTCAAGTACCTGGCTCCACCTGACTACCGGCCTACACCCAAGTACCTGGCTCCACCCAAGTACCTGCCCAAATACCATTACCAGTATGGACCAACCAACTCCGAAAACAAGATGAATCTATATCCTATCTACATGATCGAACAACTGCAGGTAGCACACCTACAAAAAAGAAAACTGTGCGCTACTACCTAACTACCTATAAAGTTTAAATGTATAAATATATACAGTGCAGTGACTATACCATCAATTTAGTGATAAAAAATTTATAAAAAATTAAACCACAACTCCCACAGTGAGATAATTATACATTAAATAATAAGTGCCACATAACCGTGTTGGGGATAATGGCGTCTGCAGCTGTAAACGCAGGGGTGGCTCAGCACCCCACACACACTAAGAGAATGGAAACAAAAGAAAACAGCTCACAACGCCAAATAGTGAAGCAAATTCAACAATATATTATAGAATTAAAAAGGGGGTAATATATCTGCGTACATGAAAAAAGTTGGTAAAAGGCATGTAGTGTGTATCACACTGTTTACCACTCGGCAGCTGTTAGCTGCAGCAGTGGTGGATTCAATAGTTCAAATGTCCAAAACAGCACACAGGATGAAATAAAAACAGGACAGGCCAATACATAGACAAAGGCCAATGTAAGCAGATATAAGGCAATAGAATGTTACATCCAACTAGTTTCGTAGAATTAACTACTTCTTCTACACATCTTCCCTATCACGCAGACCATTACCTATTATAGATGATTGGTCTATCCCTAATTGGTTGACCAATAAGGTATCTATGTGAGGTATTTAAGACCTCTGGGTAATGGCCTAATTTACCCTGAAGAAGTAGTTAATTCTACGAAACTAGTTGGATGTAACATTCTATTGCCTTATATCTGCTTACATTGGCCTTTGTCTATGTATTGGCCTGTCCTGTTTTTATTTCATCCTGTGTGCTGTTTTGGACACTTGTGAGAGACTTTGTAAGACTGTTCAAACTTCCCTATTGAATCCACCACTGCTGCATCGTGGCACGCTGAGGGCACCCCAGCAAGCTGCGTTTTAACCTCTGTGCAGAGGATACACCTGCCGAGGTACAGGAGCAGCTTCATATCGGCCAGGAAGCAGGAGCGATTTCACCGAGCCCCAGTACCAGCTGCTGAACCTGGCTGCATGAAGGGAAATCCCCTTGGGAGTGAAAAGACTGACGTCCTGCCCCAAAATCAACTGAGCTGCAGCAGCAGAGGGAAGCAAGCACCTGAATCTACAGCTAACAGCTGCCGAGTGGTAAACAGTGTGATACACACTACATGCCTTTTACCAACTTTTTTCATGTACGCAGATATATTACCCCCTTTTTAATTCTATAATATATTGTTGAATTTGCTTCACTATTTGGCGTTGTGCGCTGTTTTCTTTTGTTTCCAGCACACCTACAACTTCTACAATAAGGTTGCTGCCACCCTATCGTCTGTCCATGAATAATAAAGGTAAATGTACTGTAAGTTTACATACAGTAGAACAGTAGACAGTAGAACTGTAATTCCCAAATGACACACATATGCACTCCATGCAACACGCATGTGGATACATTTAAAGGCATGCATATGTGTTCCATGCAACATGCATGCGACTACATTGAAAGACAGGCATTAGTATAGGCCAGTACTTTCAGCATTTTTTTAAATGTCCGGCCACGTGGGCTGTGATGCGGGAGATTTAAACATGGCGAAGATACCGGCACCCCATACCAGGGCATTTAAGTCGCGAAGCAGAGGGACCCCGAGGTTGAAAATAATGCAGTTCAGCTCCGAAGACCCCCTGCTTCAATACTGTGTTATTAAAATAAAATAACAGCATTGTGATCGCCTGTAGGAGGAGCACAGGGAGAGTGACTGATACTCTTAATGCGCATTCTTACAGACTGATCCGGTCCGGTAGGATTGACCCAGCAGAAGTCCCATTCAAAAGCAAGGACTGTGTTAATCTGGACTGGCCATTAGTCTGGTTACTGAGACTCAGTAATGTACAGTACCTGTGACGGATTTCGTGTGGGAGCACGACCAACCATGATGCTACAGTACATTGGTAAAGCATTACTTACATGTGATTAAACATCAGCATCTCAAAGTCCATTTAAGTAGACACATTTAACATACTGCATTGTTCTTATTAGGGAAATATACTTGATCATATTTATGATCATGACTAGTTGATGACTCGGACTACGAAGGGTTTAATATATTTTGAAATGTGTCAAAATAACTATTTAATCACCTACCCCATGCTGTTTGATTTATATTGTCTATGCACACATTTTTACATTCATTCTCCATTATATACATAGGAAAGATATGCCTAGCGCCAGCCTGGAGAAGGTGATAAAAAAGTAATATTATTTCAAGAGATAACACAATTTTTTTAAATATCGAAATTTGATGTATACCATTTTTTGACTAAAAAGTTCGATATTATGAATGATTTTTTCAAAATCATCAGTTTTGATAAGTCCAAAAAACTGTGCGATATTTTTGACAGTGCAATGTTTATCGTGCACAATAAAAATAAGGAATTTTTGTTTTTAGATAATTGCGCATTTTTAGGTTACCAAAGTTTGATGTATCTGGCCCTATGGTGATTGAAAGATAAGGTCATAATGATGCCCACTACTGTTTTATACATAATAGTTTGTATTTATTGGGCATGTTAAGCAGTTTTGCTTTGTTTACTATTGTACTGTACATTCACAAAATTGCTTTGGTTGTTTAATGAATCTAGCAACATACAGGTATGCCGACGAGTATTCTAAAACTTGCCTTGGAAAATCTGGGGCTATCGCCAACAAGATCCAGGTACAGTACATGCTGAGTACATGTTGCAAACATTTCAGTGACATTTCTACAGAGACTAATGGCCCATCAGATTAACACAGCAGGGGTCCTTCGCAGTCCCATTCAGTTTAAATGGGACTGCCAGGGACCCCCGCTGTTAATCCGATGGGCCATTAGTCTGTCTGCAGAAATGTCAGGGAAATGTTGCAGCATGTAACCAGCATGTACCCAGCATGTACTCAGGATATACCCAGGATGTACCTGGGTCTTGTTGGTGATTGCCCCAGATTTGTTTTAGAATACTTGTCAGCGCTACAGAACAGTCCGTGTATATTTCAGGTGTTTTTTGTTTCTGGTGTGAAGTAACATTTGAATCAGTTGATCCTCTTCATAGTTTTTATTTAATGTACAAAGGTAAGATTGATGTGAAAATCTAATGAAGAAATCACTGCATTGAGAAACAGCGATGGTTCTTTATCTGCAGCCTTCTTTCTAGGCAAAGAGCCAAAATCCAACGCATACACAAGTAAAATGACAGATTTACTGTGATATCTGATACTATGTTTCTACCTTTTTTCTGGATGAATATCAATTTAAGAGTATAAGTTCCCATAAGATTGTTTTCTTTGATAAATATTGTAGAGTTTTTTTGCTCTGAATTTATAGCCAGGAATCTTTGATACACAACCCCCAATGTATTTGGGGCTCAGAACATGACTATACCTTCTCACAACGCATCAACTGTAAGACAAGTAAAATACAGATATGTATCAATTAATTTAGTACAGAAGAAGTCTGCTCATTTTATCCTGATCCAAGGCTACGCTGCAGGCAGATTTTGGCTGTTGCTGTTTACCTTTATAATTCTTCTCCTTAATTGTGATATATAAAACCTGTTCAAGTGATCATCAAAAATACAACGTAATGGAGACTTCCGGTGACGTCGACTGGTATGGAGTAGCAGCCTGGGAGCTCCGCAGACTCTCCCGAATAAAATCTCAAATAAGCACCCTTCCACCTGAAATTTCCGCCCAAACTGGATACCCTCAAGCGGGGGAAGTAACGGTGGGATGTCCAGACAATCAAAGAAGCCGGCACCACAAGTTGTTACGAAGTACTTCTCCCCGCAGCAGAAGAGCCCCGAACAGCAGCCTGCTACGCAAGATGGCGGAGGCGCACGTGATAAAGAAGCGGCACAGAGTAAGACTACTAGAGCCAAAGAGACCGCCGCACAGGAGCAGCCTTTAACCAGGGCCTTTAACCATGGAGGAGCTGATGGCGGCCCAACACACAAGACTGCATACATCCCTCCAAACGGAGATAAAAGCGGCGGTTCACGATCTCACGCAGCAAATTAATGGCCTAGCGGATAAAACCGCCACGCTGGAAGGCGAAATGGAGGAGACCCACACACAACAGACAAAGGTGGAGAACGAGATCTTCAGGCTCCGAGAGGAGACCGCCCTGCTTAAAGACGGATTGGAGGACCAGGAGAACAGGGATAGGAGGCAAAACCTCCGAATACGCAATATCCCTGAGACAATTCTCCCTGGCCTCCTTCGTCCATACCTCCGGGACCTGTTTAAATTCGTGAGTGACTCACTTCAAGATGGGGACTTAGAAATAGACCGGGCCCATAGGGCCCTAGGCCCCAGATCTGAGGACCCCGGAAGAAGGCGAGATGTAATAGTAAGGCTGCATAGCTACTCTGCAAAAGACAGCATACTCCAAGCATGCAGGGAGAAAGAATCACTTACCTTCCTCAATGAAAAGCTTCAAGTCTTCAGCGACCTTTCCAGCAGAACGGTGCTGCGGAGAAAGGAGATGAAGCCCCTAACGAGCCTCCTGAGGGATAACGAGATAAGGTATCGTTGGGGGTTTCCCTTTAAACTCACAGCCAGCAACAAAGGCAAGTACCTCATGATAAGACATCCTAAGGATATGGCCCAGTTCACGTGGGCCTTGGGTCTGACCCCGCCAGCGGCGTGGACACAAGATCATCACCAAGCCCCAGCCCAGAGCGAGGAGGAGGATAACAACACTGAGCCAGGAGAAGGGGAGGCCTCGACACATAGGAAGATGCCCAGACGCTGAGGGGACCGACGGCGAAGAAGATCTCGACCCGGCGCTGCCCGCTTCCCTGTGATACTCCCCAACGTTAGCAACGCGGGTCTCCCCACCACACTACCGAGGGCATAGCCTAACAGCAAGGGAAACCAGAGGCCCGCGACCGGCACCCCAGGATGGGGAGGCCCTCTGTTGAAGTTCGTGGAAAACCAACCAAAAAGTTTTAAACCTGTTTAAGTTGTTTGCTCGTCAACATCACTCACCTGCGGAGGCGGTACACCCGGCTCGGGTACAGCACAGCCGGGAAGCCAGCATGGTCCCGGAGGCTTAGGCCTGGGGGGTGGGGGGAGGGGGGTGATGGGACCCACCACATCGTGGCGGAAATCTCCGAACAGTAAGTACTGCACCCTCGAGCCCTACTGGGCCCCCCCCCGCCCCATGAGTATGGTCCCTCCGGTCACCACCAGGAGACGGGGGGAAGACGGCTCAGTCTTGGACATCTGGTGGGCACCCCCCTCCTCCTCCCCCCCCCTTTTTTTTTTGGCCGAGCCAACATTTCTTCCGAACTTAACGGGACTACCAGACCCCCCCCGCTACCCGCGCCCCCCTCCCCCCCCTCCTCCTCCCCTATCCCCCCCCGTCCCCCCCTATTCCCCCCCTTTCCCCCCAAGATTGCACAAAGAAAATTATACACTCAGGAGTCATCAGCCATCCCTCTGGCCTGAACTGAATGTTGACCTGGAGAATATATCCCCAGGCGCACATGTATGCGCTATCGGCCAGAAGTGACTATGTGGAGTGGTTCAGGTGGGGGAGCGGGCCCCCGAATGTTAACAACGTAAACGTAGTTCTTGATGCAAATATGCGCACTGTCTGATGGTAATATAAGTTTCAATTGAGAGATGTGGGGAGTACACCCCCCCCTCCCCCCTCCCTCCCCCCCTCCCACCCCTATCCCCCCCACACCTCCCCCCTCCCTCCCCCCCTCCCTCCCCTATCCCCCCCACACCTCCCCCCTCCCTCCCCCCCCCTACACCTCCCCCCCCCAAGGTTATGCAGAGCAGGCTATGTACTCAGGGGTCAGCAATCACATCCCTGGCTTGAACCGTATGGTGACCGGGAGAATGTATTCTCAAGCGCGCGTGTATGTACTTTTTACCAAGTGTGTCTAAGTGGAATGGTTTATATAAAGGAACAGCTTCTCGAATGTTAGCAACCTAAATATAGTTCCCTATGCATACATACGCATTGTCTGATACAAATATATGACTCAAATGGAAAATGTAGGGGAATATACCCCCTCCCCCCCCTCTCTCCCCCTCCTCCCCCCCCTCTCTCCCCTCCTCCCCCCCCCCTCCCCTCTCCCTTCCCCTCAACCCTTCCCCCCCCCAAGGTTATGAAAGCAAACTAGACACTCAGGAGTCAGCACTCATATCCCTGGCTTGAATTGTATGTTGACTTGGGGAATGTAGCCTCAAACGAGCATCTATGTCCTATTTGCCAAGTATAGCTGTGTGAAATGATCTGTGCAAAGGAACAGGTCCCCGAATGCTAGAAACGAAAATATATATCTTTAAGCATGTATAAGCATTGTGTGATAATAATATCTGTCTCAAAAGGAAAATGTAGAGCAACATACTCCCCTTCCCCCTTTCCTCCTCTCCCCCCCCCCTATCCCCCCCCCCACCCCCTCCCCATCCCATCCCACATCCCCCCCATCCCCCCCCCCACCACCCCCCCATCATCCCCCTCCCCATCCCCCCCACCATCCCCCCCCATCATCCCCCCCATCCCCCCCATCACCACCCCCCTCCCCCATCCCCCCCCCCATCACCACCCCCCCCCATCACCACCCCCCCCATCCCAACCCCCCCCCATCTCCAACCCCCCCCATCACAACTGCCCCCCCATCTCCACCCCCCCCATCACCACCCCCCCATCACCACCCCCCCCATCACCACCACCCCCCCCATCGCCAACCCCCCACCACCCCCCCCCTCCCATTCCCCCGCCTCCCCCCTCTCCACCAACTCCGCCTCCCCCGTCAACCCTCCCTGACGAGAACCCATAGGATAGGGTAAGATGTTTATAGTTTCAGAGAGTCTGCGTCCCGGACTTGCCTGCTCCCTCGGTGCAGGAGTCAGCGGATTTCTCCCATCGGGCCTTTTGCCCACATGTCGGCTACGACAACCGGCAGTAAATTAAGAGGTCCACTCCAGGCCCTCTTTCCACCCTATCTCTCCCTGGCGATCCTGTCCCGCCAGGTCTTCCCCCCAACCCCTCCCCCCCCCCAGCCCCCTTTGGCGCCCCTTATGTGTCTCACCAACCCCTCCCCCGCACGAGGCCTAGCAAACCGCCTTATGCACGACAGACCAGGCCTAACAGTTCAGAGATCCAAAAAATCCTCTTGACATGGGAATCCCAAGAGCTTTGGAGCCTAAGGCCCCGAAGAAAACCAAAAAAACAATAATGTCTTCCATTAAATTGATCTCAATAAACGCCAAGTGGCTTAACTCCCCGAGGAAAAGGAAACTAGTTCTGAAAGACTTGAAAAAATCCAAAGGAGACATCATCCTTATTCAGGAGACCCATTTTAACTCCGCAACTCCCCCCAACACTTTTAAAAGCATGTTCCCACAGGCATACTTTGCCTCGTCCCCGAGTAAGAAGCGAGGAGTAGCCATCCTTATGAGAGTAGGGACACCATTTGCTCTCACAAAGACCCATCCAGACCCGGATGGCCGATTTCTAATAGTCCAGGGCACGCTTGCAGGCACACCAATCACATTGGTGAATATCTATGCCCCCAACGACAATCAAGTCCCTTTCCTCAGAAAACTCCTTGAGTCCCTGGAACAACAGTCCTTGGGGTCTCTTATTATAGGTGGGGACTTCAATATGGTAGCTTCCCACACGCAAGATAAGTCAATCCCCCCTAGCAATGTCCAGCCGCCCCCCCAAGCCAGGTACATAACACAATCACAAAAGAAAGCTAAAGAATTTAGGGACACTATAGAGGAATTCTCGTTGGTTGACATCTGGAGGGCCCAGCACCAGGGCCAAAGGGACTATACCTTCTTCTCATCCCCTCATCAGTCCTACTCGAGGATTGACTATTTCCTAGATACAAGAAATGTTTTCCAGGCCTCCGCCCAGTCAAGTATAGGATCAATCACCTGGTCGGATCACGCACCCATAGATCTAACTCTAACCCTCCCCTTCGTCAAAAACACGCAATATAAATGGAAGCTAAACGATTCCATGCTCAATTGCCCAGACACAGAGGCAACTATACGTGAGAAACTATCACTATATTTCCAGCAAAACATAGGATCTGTCTCCACCCCAGCCATGCTCTGGGAGGCTCACAAAGCTACAATAAGGGGAGACCTAATTTCAATAGCCTCATACAAGAAAAAGACCAAATTTAAATTCCAAAAAGACCTGACAGAAAAAATCACACAACTGGAACAACAGCACAAAGCCACAACATCAAAAAAAGTACTTAAAAACTTAAACCTAGCTAGGGCGGCCCTCAAGCAGTCCCAATTAGAAGATGTCGAAAAGGCCCTCAGGTGGACTAGACAGAAGTATTTCGATAAAGGCAACAAAGCAGGTAGATTGCTGGCCACCAAACTGAGAGGAGCCAGGGTCAAATCCCAGATAACTCGTATTAAGAAAAGAAAAGGACAGGTTACATTCGCCGAAAAAGAAATAGCGCAGGAATTTGCGGATTATTACTCCGAATTATATAACCTCCACCCCCCAGGCCGAGACCCAGTGAGCCTTGAAACAATTACTAGCTACTTAGAGCAGTGCTCCCTCCCAACACTAACTCCGGAGGAGCTAGAAACACTCAACGGAGAGATAACACAAGAGGAGCTTAGTCTAGCTATAAGCTCGCTCAAGCCATCCAAGGCCCCAGGACCAGATGGGTTCTCCAACTCTTATTACAAACTGTTTAGGTCTACCCTGTCACCTCACCTCCTCAACATGTTTAATTCCTACCTGCAAGGTGAACCAATCCCAGCCACCATCACAGCGGCAAATCTTGCCATAATATACAAGGAGGGCAGAGACCCACTCCTCTGTGGAAACTACAGACCTATTTCACTATTAAACACAGACCTTAAAATCTACAGCAAGATCCTAGCAAACAGGTTAAACCATATTCTCCCTAGACTTATAAATGTAGATCAAGTGGGTTTTGTATCATGAAGACAGGCCTCCGACAATACCTGCAAAATCATTGATATAATCGACCACATGCATCTCACAGGTTCAAAAGCAATGATTCTAAGTCTGGATGCCGAAAAGGCATTCGACAGAATCAAGTGGACTTTCTTAGATCAGACTATGAGGAGGTTCGGTTTTAGTGGCCCATATCTAGAGGGAGTGAGAGCCCTCTATCATAACCCTACAGCCCACATAAAACTGCCAGGGGGCCTCTCGAATCCAATTCAAATTAGGAACGGGACCAGACAAGGATGTCCACTCTCCCCCCTATTATTTGCCCTCACTATAGAGCCCCTCGCAGCCACAATCAGGAGCGAAAAAAGTATAAGGGGCGTACCAATTGCGGATAGGGAGCACAAAATCTCTCTATTTGCGGATGACGTGATCCTGACGCTCACGGACCCCCATAACTCCCTCCCTAACCTCCAAAGAGTCCTAACTCAATTTGGTGTAGTCTCAGACTATAAAGTCAATATGGACAAGTCGGAGGCTTTAAATATATCCCTGGCCGACCAAATATGGAAGCTTATTCAAGCTAATTATAAATATAAATGGAGTACTAGTTGCATAAAATATTTAGGAGTCAAAATCTCCAACTCCTACGACAAGCTCTATCAAAATAATTATCCCCCCTTATTTGACCAAATCAGGAAAGATCTGGAAGCCTGGAAAAAGCACCAAATATCATGGTTTGGAAGGATTGTGTCCATAAAAATGAATATCCTGCCCAGGCTACTATAACACTTCCAAACCCTCCCAATCTTAATTCCGCAAGCAGTATTAAAAAATCTCCAATCCCAAATCCTCCAATTTATATGGAATGACAAAAAACCTAGAGTCCCAAGATCGGTCTTGCTTGCGTCAAAAGGGAGAGGAGGTTTGGGGGTCCCTGATATAGTCAAGTATTACCAAGCGGCACAGCTGAAGCAGGCTGTGATGTGGAACTGTGACCCGGCCTTAGATTCCTGGCTTGAAATAGAGACCCACTACGCGCATCGCAGCCCCCTTCAGTTGGCAATGTGGGCCCCTGGCAGCAGCAGGACTGGCTCCCAGAAATTTGATCTGGGAGCAATGAGATGCACGTGGAATATATGGCTCAAAAGCAAAGGGAAGTATGGTCTGATAGCATCCCCTTCCCGGCTCACCCCACTCTTCGGGAACCCAAAGTTCCCACCAGGGTGCTCCCCAAGACAATTCGACCAATTTCAGGGTCATAACATTAAGCTGGTTGCTGATCTGCTGCAGAAAGGGGAGATCTTGACTTATCAAGAGCTTAAAAACAAATACCAATTCCATGACCTCCACTTATTCAAGTTCCTGCAGGTCCGCCACTTCCTACAAGCACTATCCCCAGCAGCAAAATTCCCCCCACTCACCAGGTTTGAATCTATATGCATCAAAAACAGGTACCAGAGAGGCCTGATATCTGAGATCTACAAGTGCCTGGAGCTAGGATCCCGGGATCCCACACACCGGTACATGCAAAAATGGTCAGAGGACCTACATATGGAAATAGATCAGGAAGACTGGGCGGAGATCTGGGAACAAGCCAAAAAAAACGTCAATATGTACAATAACAAAAGAGAACATTTATAAAATTATGTATCAGTGGTACCTGACTCCAGTCAGACTGAGCCAAATCTACCCTGGCGCATTGGACCTCTGCTGGCGGGGATGTGGTCAAAAGGGGGACATTGCCCATATTTGGTGGTAATGTCCAGAGATCCAGAAGTACTCGAGTATGATCCAGACACTGGTGGAGGACACAACGGGACTCACTCTCCCGGCTGACCCGCTGACCCTGGTGCTGGGCAAACCTATGGAAGATGTCCCCTCCCCGATGTCCAGGCTCATCACGGCCATATTAACAGCAGCCAGGTGCTCAATTGCAGCTGCCTGGAAGCATATCAAACCCCCCTCAAGGACTACTGTGATCAGGAGAATCAACGAGGTAATGTTAATGGAGAAGCTCACGGCCATGCTCCAGAAAAAGATACCCCAATTCCAAAATACCTGGGAACCCTGGCTAGGGAGATAGAACTAGAGCAGAATAGACTGAGGACGTCCTAAAGCGGGAAAATATGCCGCACTCTTGAGCCGTGGAAATGGACACGGCCTCAGCCCCCCCCCCCCCCCCGCCATGCCCTCCCCCCCACCAGTTCTTCCACCCTCCCCCCTGTTAGTGCTCCTCTCTCCTCGTCCTAGCCCTCCCCCTCTCCCATCTCTCCCCTCCCCCCCCCCCTCTTTCTTTTTCACCCCTTTTTCCTTCTGCGGAAAATGAGAAAAAGACATTGGTCACGATGTACAACTATCTTGGGCTCAAGACAGAAATGTATGTAAAATATGCTTGAAGAAATGACCAATAAAAGAAATTGTTACAAAAAAAAAAATACAACGTAATGGAGAAAATATCAGGTTTGTACAGATATATTATATGGTGTATAATGTATTTTTCTTAAAGAAACAAACACATATTTTCAATTAAATAGTGTAGGCGAATGAACCACATACTGTACATACATACTGTATTTGTATTTAGTGGCCAAATTAAAATTGATAGCTTTGTCGGTCCAAAAACATTGCCTGTATGTAGTAGTAGTGTTTGTCATTACTAATGACATGGGACATACTGTAGGTTTGTGAGTGAAAATATGAGAAGAAGAAATAAATACATTTTATTTGTATATAGATCATTGTGTATCCTTCCAAGTAACACAACTGGACATATATCTCTTTCAGTTAGCAGTTCATAATCTTTATTCGTAGAGCAAAATAGTAAGCCTTCATATATACAGGTTAAAAGCAAAACAAGGCATACAAGCTACTGTATGAGAACGTATATGCATTTGTTGCTGGATGGTAAATTGTTTTGATGCATCTTCTCTAAAAAGCAGCTTCATATAGCCACCTACAGTACCAATTAACCCATGCATGACTTTGTTATTATGAAGCAATAAGAACATGCGATAATACAAAATATTAGCATGGGTCATGAGTGAGAAAAAAGTGTATCCTTGTGATATTTCTATGGCGGAGTTCGCAGGACTTAGATAGGGTGTGAATATGAGAAATGAAGGAGAGGGCAGCATCAAAGTTTACTCCTAGGCTTCATGTTTCGAGTGTTGATGAGATTGTGTAATTATTGACTGTGAAGGAGACCTTGGCTGGAGGGGTAGCAGTGGAAGGTGAAATTATTATTATTTCTTTTTTGGACATGTTAAACTTCAGGAAGGAGGGGGGACAGAGAGATGAAGGATCAACAGAGCTCTAAAGTATGCTGTTACAGTGGTGCTACCCAGCAGCTGATTTAGCACACACTGCGGAGCTGCTACCCAGAATAACAAAAGTTTTGAATTCTAATCCTGTTGGTCTGACGCCTGTTGCCCATTTCTCATAAGGTGCCTTAGATTTTTCAACTCAATATTGTTCTTATGGAAAACCTTTTTGGAAATGTGGGATCATTTCAATATACTTTGCATATCTCCCATCTACCTCATGTGTGCTTTTTTTTGAGCACAGAGGTCTCTCCCTATGTTATTTGGAGTGAGGTGTGAGGTAAAATATATAGAA
The DNA here is from genome assembly GCF_040206685.1 of Ascaphus truei. Classification (NCBI taxonomy): domain Eukaryota; kingdom Metazoa; phylum Chordata; class Amphibia; order Anura; family Ascaphidae; genus Ascaphus; species Ascaphus truei. The sequence goes on along the minus strand of NC_134485.1, from coordinate 399,881,607 downwards.
CTTGAGATGCTGGTAAAAGAGAACCCCTCCCTCTCCTCCCATCATGTCCATCCCTGTCCATCTCCCTCTCCCTCATCCCATTCACCAATGGTGGATTCCATGAAATCCCGCCAGAGTGGATTATGAGTTATCAAACCAGATTTATTTGTGCCAAATCCACTTTAGGATTCAGGGGTGTGGATTGGATTTTGTTGAAATCCACAGAACAAAAACAAACACCAATACAGATAAACCACTTGGACAAGGATGAAGGTGGTAGTGCAAGTATATTGAAATACTGTGAGGATTCAGGGATCGCGGCATCCGCGCCCTGGTCCCCCTTCTCCTGCGGTTACTCCCGCTACCGTGGCGCGCGCCTCTCGCTGGCGTCACTCACCTTCGGCGGTCCTGGGGGTTCCCCGCCGTGCTCTGCGTCCTCGGATGCCCGCGGGGTCTGCAGTCCCGCATGCGGCCGCCGTGTTCCCCAGCCGCGCGCATGAACAGCGCGCGCCGGGTGACGTTAATTTATTCACTGCTCTTGCAGTGAAGACCCGCCCCCAGCACACTAAAAGGACCTCCTACCAAGACAAGAGTCCTCACCTGCCTGCCAATCAAGGGGACCTATCCAGGATAGCTCCACGCAGTCCTCCAGGCCTGCCCCCACCTCTGATTGGCCAGTCACACTTTATAATGTCAGTTCTTCCTCTTACTCATTGCTCGACATAGTTTTCACTTGGATTACTACTCTGGCGTTTTCTCTCTTATTCTCTCAGGTTACGACTTGGCTTGGCGGACGTCTCTCTCTGGCTCTAGACCCCTGCTTGGACAAACGACCTTCCGGAATTCTCCAATCCCAGACTTTGGCTAACGGCAACGACAACGGCATTTCTACACCGGTACCGGCAAGTATTGCTAGCTAAATACACCTGGCCTGGCAACGCCAAAATCACCACACTCCGGACACGCTCCCTTTGCTGCGGGTGCGTGCTTCTATACGTTCCTCACCTCAGTGAAAGGAACGGGTCTGGTCTGCGGGCAGCACCGGCATAACAAATACACAATTGTGCACAATAATCATAGCAATAGTAGGCAATGGCAACATACAGGGAAGCCCCATGCAAGGGCATTGTACGAAAGTCTTATAGCAGTGTCCTGGTAGTGGAGCGTGGTGAACCAGTGGGTAGTCAGCTAAGGCAGAGAAGTCAGTGCACTGGCGGCTCCTCCGCGATTTCAGACTTTGACTCTTACTTTCGGGTTCTCCTCATCCTACAATTGGCATCCTCACGTGATGGCGCCAAACCTCAGGTACTGCGGGTCCAAGTCATACAGGGATCAGGACTCAACGCTTAACACGTTCGCGTTTCACTTTTCAGCTTTCTCAGAGTTCCGTGATGTCCTGATCGTTACTGGTTCCCTTATGTGACATAGCCTGGCCAATCGGAGAGCAGCAAGATCGTGCAAGCTCCAATGAGTGCCACAGCGAATAAGACGGTTGTATTCATAAGGCCAGCAAAAAGGTAGCTAGGGGCTGGCCCACAGACAGCCTGGAGAACAAAGCAGTCTCTTGCAGTGTAAACATGATTATATGCTAGTATATACTGTACCACATTATCAGTAACAAAATTAAGTAAACAATTTATTAAATGTTAAAACAACTATATAAAATACACATAACAAAAATGAGGGGTGTGTGTTTCTTAACACATACTAGTGAAGCTCAAAACTAACACTCAAAATACTAAAATCGTAGTGTAATGATTGAGTCCTATGGAGACACAGATGATAATTACAGTATTATTAGTAGTCAATATTACGAGTGTATCAAATAATAATGTGACTGTGACGGTTCAGGGGATTCCTTCCCCTTCTTTCTCTCCCTCTGTCCCCTCTCTTGCCAATCTCTGCACTTACCCACTCCTGTCCCGCTCCGTTTCCCTCTCTCACTGTCCCATTGCCTCAGCGCATGCCCCGCAAGTCTCGCGCATCTGCGCGGTCCCCGAGCCCCTGCGACAACGCTCCCCACTCCCAGTCACCCCCTGTGCCCGCTGCCTGCACCTCACCTCCGGTGGCGGTCCTGTCCGGTAATCTGCTTCCCTCCGCTGGGGTTCCCGCGCCGCTCCGCGCGTCTGGTGATGCAGCCTGTGCGCGTGCACCCTCGGCTTACAGAGGGCGCGCGCACACGCTCCTCTTCTAAGTCCTGTCATGCTCCTGACTCCTCCCCACATTCCCTGCAGGCGATCTCACTCTCTGTTCCTTCTGTCTCCTCCTCTTCTCTCCCTGGCCTATCCTTGTTGTCTCCCACTTCTCTCTCTGCTCCTCCCCTCTCTCCTATTGGTGTGTCTCCCTTTGTAGTCCCTGTCTGTCCTCTCTGTCGTCGCTCTGCATAGTTCCTGTTTCCCTGTGTGTGCTGACCTATGCTGTGCCCCCTCTGTGTCCCTGCTGTATCCTGCTCAGCTCACACAGAATTCTACGCGTTTCGTTGGTACGACTTCTTCAGGAATCCGTCGTACCGACGAAAGGCGTAGAATTCTGTCTTCAGCATCCAGTCTGTGCAAGTCTCAGCTGCGAAGTCCTGGCAGCCGGAGATCCCCCTTACAGCACTTCCGGCCTTAGCCCTGTGTCAACCGGATGTGACGTTTATGGGAGCAGAGAAGCAGAGGGAAGAAACACACTGTGTACCGGTGAAGTGCTTTATCTAACGGGATTTCGTACAATGACTGTACCTATTATTCCTTATGTGAGTGCATAGCCATATGTTTTATCTGTGATGATCTCCAATACATTTTAAGACGTTATTGCACTATTTTGGTATTTCTAATTATTTCTGGGTATTCGTGCGGTGGTGGAGAGGAAGTGAAAGGGGTCTACACCTGTGGATATCCAGTTTCATTGCTCTAATCAGAGAGAGGAGTGTCTCTGTAATGCCTTACTTATGAGAGGAAAATTGTGAGTGGATTACCTTTTCACTAGAAAGAAAGAGTTGAGACTGTATTACACTATGTTGCCTTTATTTTTCTTTTACATATAATCACGTGAACATTGGCGCTCCCCTGAATCTTTGAGGAATTCTGCAATCAAAAAGACTAAGAGAACAGTCTTTACAAGGGTTTTGAGTAGCTTTTCTATTAGCACCTTTTACACTGGGTGGTGGATTTATAACATAATTTACTAATAGATCACAGTTCACGTTGTAATTTATTTTATAGATATTATTTCTGTTATTTGCTTCAAACACATTGTTATACACAGTTCACTTTTTTAGGACATTGCTATAAGTAAGGCCGTTGCAATCATTTTTTTCACTATTGTCCTGGACTTCCCTGCTCTCTGTACCCCTTGAACCTTGCTACGAACTCTACTTTGCTGACCTCTGGAATCCTTGGACCTGGCTTTGATCTTTGACTACTCTACTCTCTGGACCCCTGGACATTGGCACACGGACACGACCATTCTTACGCTTAACCCTTCAAGACGTTGCAAATATCCTAACCACTCTCTCAACAGGCCCAGAAACGCTATACCACACTCCGGGCTTGCTCCCACTGCTGTGGGTGTGTGGTGTAATACCGTTCCCACCTCAGTATTGGGGTCCTGCCAGGTCTGCGGGCATACAGTCGTGACATTATGCAGAGCCCAACAATCGCAGACCCCCCTGAGGTGGGTACAGGTATTTCCATAGAGGCCTTACAATTTGTCAGTAACCAGTTGTCTACTGTCTCTCAGCAATTGGACAAGTTCTCCCCTCAGGAGAGTCCCATGTCTCCAACGCCACCGGCTGCCACAAGCTACACCAAACCTGGGCCTGTATTCCTTCTCCGAATCGCTATGATGGGGACCCCCACGCCTACCGCGGTTTTTTAAACCAATGCGAGGTGCAATTCGAGATGTCCCCCTCCCTGTTTCCCACTGGTCGTGCTAAGGTAGCATACATCTACGCCTTGCTCACCGGAGACGCTCTCACCTGGGCCTCCCCCCTATGGGAGCGTAAAAGCGAATTAACGCAAGATTACACTCTCTTCAGACGCGAGTTTCAACTTGTATTTGATACTCCTGCACGGCGCGAGACAGCCGCTTTCTCTCTTTTTCACATTTCACAGGCCCGAAGATCAGCTGCCAAATACGCCATTGATTCCGTACGCTAGCCGCTGAAACCCAATGGAATGATGAGGCACTCGCCGCCGTGTACTGGCACGGACTCTCAGATACGTTGAAAGACGATCTAGCTACTCATGCCCGGCCTTCATCCCTGGAGGAGTTGATTACCCTGAGTGTTTGCATGGATCAGCGTACTCAGGAGCGACGGCACAAGAGGCACTGTTCTCGTTCTCCATCTTCTGTTGTTTCTCACAGGTCGCCTACGACACCCCTCCTGGCACTGGAGTCTCCGGAGCCGATGCAGGTCGGCAGTCAGCAACTTCGGGCCACGGAGAGAGCGCGACGTCGCCTGAATAGACTGTGCTTCTCCGGAACATCGCCTCCAGAATTGTCCCTTGAAGCTGGGAAACGGGCACACCCAGTAAAGGTAGATGGGCTTCTGCTGGGTACTGTCTCTCCTTGCCCCTCTTTCCCCAAAGCTTTCCCAAGGAAGTTTCTGCTTCCTGCTACTTTGGAAGGCCCGAACCTTTTCCTGCAGGTTGAAGCTTTCATCGATTCGGGATCTGGTGGTAACTTCCTGGACCAGAGGTTTGCGTTGGAGAATCAAATCCCCATGGTCAGAAGGAAAACCCCATTGGCCTCGAGGCCATCGACGGCCGACCACTCCAGCCGGCGTTTATCATAAGAGAGTCTATTCCACTCACACTGACCTTGGCTGACGGTCATAAGGAGGTAATAATCTTCGATATTTTTCAATCTCCTACAGTGCAAATTATATTAGGATTGCCTTGGCTTCAACTACACAATCCACGCATTGACTGGTCCGGTACTCTGCCTCTCCAGTGGCCTTCGTCCGCAGATCCCGTTCCTGTGGAGTCTCCTGTTGCAGTGCTTGCCGGCCTGGATTCTGTTCCTTCTAATCTATTGACCCTGCCTACCGTGTATCATGAGTACCTGGATGTGTTCAACAAGGTACAAGCGGAGGTTCTACCTCCCCATCGTCCGTACGATTGTCCTATCGATCTGATTCCTGGGACCATCCTGCGTAAGTCTAAGTCATATCCACTCTCCGTCCCGGAGACCGAGGCCATGACGCTCTACATTCAGGAGAATTTGGAGAAGGGATTCATCCGCAACTCTACCTCCCCTGCTGGGGCTGGCTTCTTCTTTGTGAAGAAAAAGGATGGATCACTTAGGCCGTGCATTGACTTCCGCGGACTCAATAAGATCACGGTGAAGAACCGATATCCTCTTCCGCTTATCTCAGAACTGTTCGATCGTCTCCAGGGGGCCTCTATCTTCTCAAAGCTCGACTTAAGAGGTGCCTATAATCTCATTCGCATAAGGGAGGGGGACGAGTGGAAAACAGCATTTAACACCCGATCAGGAGATTATGAATATCTTGTTATGCCCTTTGGTTTATGTAACGCTCCTGCCGTTTTTCAAGAGTTCATGAATGACATTTTCCGCAATGTATTGGGAACATTTGTCATAGTCTACCTCGATGACATTCTTATTTTCTCTAAAAGTCTGGAGGAACACATTCAACATACCTAACTAGTGCTTTCTAGGCTCCGTTTTAATCGCCTATATGCCAAGATGGAGAAGTGTTTGTTCCACCAGACCTCTACTGCCTTCTTAGGCTATATCATCTCCAGCCAAGGCTTCTCCATGGATCCAGAAAAACTGAAAGCTGTTCTCGATTGGCCGCTGCCTAATTCACTCAAGGCTGTGCAGCGTTTTCTCGGCTTTGCCAACTATTAAAGGAAATTCATCAAAAAAAATTCTTCTATTGCTCTTCCCATCACCGCATTGACCAAGAAGGGCGCCGATATCACTTCCTGGTCTCCAGAGGCTATTCTTGCTTTTGAGGTTCTCAAGAAGGCTTTTGTTTCCGCACCCATCCTTCGTCATCCAGATACCTCCCTCCCCTTCACTTTGGTGGTCGACGCCTCGGACGTAGGAGCCGGCGCAGTCCTTTCCCAGAGGACTTCTTCCCAAGAGAAACTTCACCCCTGTGGTTTTTTTTCGTGGAAATTTTCATCTGCCGAAAGGAATTATGATGTTGTTAATCGTGAACTTTTGGCCATAAAACAGGCTATTCAAGAATGGATGCACCTTTTGGAGGGTTCCAAAGAACCAGTTGCTATTCTCACTGACCACAAAAATTTGTTATATATCGAGGGGGCTCGTCGCCTGGGATCCTGCCAAGCTCGGTGCTCACTCTTCTTTTCCCGCTTTAACTATACCATCTCATATATTCCTGGTACCAAAAATGTCAAAGCGGACGCTCTCTCTCGTCAGTTCGTCACTGAAACCGAAGCTAATAAAACCACGGAGCCTATTCTTCCTGCCAAATGTATAATTTCCGCTAACAACTTCGATGTGTTGGACGAAATCAACAAAGCTCAAGCTCACATTCCCAGCAGGTTCAGGGTACCAGAAGGACGCCTATACGCAGCTCCACGCTTTCGCCATAAAAGTTTACTTTGGGGTCATTCTTCTAGAACAGTCGGTCATCCAGGCTTCAAAAGGACAGCAGATTTCATTAAACGGACATTTTGGTGGCCAAAAATGAACAAAGACATTCTCGACTTTACCACTGCCTGTCCTGTATTTGCCCAGAGTAAAACACTCCATCACAAACCTTCGGGACTTCTCTTACCTCTTCCCATTCCAGAACAACTCTGGAAACATATATCGATGGATTTCATTGTTGAATTGTCCAATTCCAAAGGAATGAACACCATTCTGGTCGTAGCGGACAGGTTCTCTAAACAAGCACACTTTATTCCCCTCAAGGGTCTTCCTAACTCTGCCACTTTGGCTGATGTCTTTTCCAAAGAAATTTTTAGGTTGCATGGCGTTCCCATTTCTATTGTCTCTGACCGTGGATCGCAGTTAATCTCTAAATTCTGGCGGGCATTTTCCCAAAGACTCAGAATCTCTCTCTTGTTTTCCTCAGGATACCATCCTCAAACCAATGGTCAAAATGAAAGGATAAATCAAACTCTAGAACAATATCTAAGATGCTTCATATATGACTCACAGGACAACTGGGTGGACTTTTTGCCATGGGCCGAATTTGCTATCAATTCTCTCAAAAACGAGTCTACTCAAGAGTCTCCCTTATTTATTAACTTAGGTTTCCACCCCAGTAGCCTTCCTCTCTCACCTTCTCCTTCGGGTGTCCCTGCGGCCGATTCTCATGTTGCTTATCTACAAGAATCTTGTAAAAAGATCCTCAAAACTCTACAAACTGCGGTTGCCAGACAGAAGACCAAGGCGGATCGCCATCGTCAACCTGGGCCTTCTTTCAAACATGGTGTGGTTATCCTCAAAGAATATCAGGCTTAAAACGCCATCTCCTAAATTATCCGAGATTTCTGGGCCCATTCAAAATATTAGAAAAGATTAACCCAGTAGCTTGACCTGCCTCCCACCATGAGGATTTCTTCTGTGTTTCACACTTCCCTTCTTAAACCTTTTGTGCAGAGTTCTTATTTTCCTGTGCCCTCCCGGAAACCCAATCCAGTCTCCACCCTGGGACGACAGGAGTACGAGGTCCAATCACTCATTGATTCCCGCTGGTCTAAAAACAAACTCCAGTTCCTGGTCCACTGGAAGGGCTATGGTCCGGAAGAACGTCATATTCATGCCCCGAGATTACTTCAACAATTCCATCAAAAATTTCCGTTTAAACCTTGGTTGGATCGCTCGGAGATCGATCCTCAAGGGGGGTATACTGTGACGGTTCAGGGGATTCCTTCCCCTTCTTTCTCTCCCTCTGTCCCCTCTCTTGCCAATCCCTCTGCACTTACCCACTCCTGTCCCGCTCCGTTTCCCTCTCTCACTGTCCCATTGCCTCAGCGCATGCCCTGCAAGTCTCACGCACCCGCGTGGTCCCCGTGGCCCTGCAACAACGCTCCCCGCTCCCAGTCACCCCCTGTGCCCGCTGCCTGCACCTCACCTCCGGTGGCGGTCCCATCCTGTCCTCTGCTTCCCTCCGCTGGGGTTCCCGCGGCACGGTGCTCTGCGCGTCTGGTGACGCAGCCTGTGCGTGTGCACCCTCGGCTTACAGAGGGCGCGCGCACACGCTCCTCTTCTAAGTCCTGTCATGCTCCTGACTCCTCCCCCCATTCCCTGCAGGCGATCTCACTCTCTGTTCCTTCTGTCTCCTCCTCTTCTCTCCCTGGCCTATCCTTGTTGTCTCCCACTTTTCTCTCTGCTCCTCCCCTCTCTCCTATTGGTGTGTCTCCCTTTGTAGTCCCTGTCTGTCCTCTCTGTCGTCACTCTGCATAGTTCCTGTTATCCCTGTGTGTGCTGACCTATGCTGTGCCCCCTCTGTGTCCCTGCTGTATCCTGCTCCTGTGTTACTTTGGATTTCCCTGGCTTTGACAATTGCTTGTCCTGGACTACCCTGCTCTCTGTACCCCTTGAACCTTGCTACGAACTCTACTTTGCTGACATCTGGAATCCTTGGACCTGGCTTTGAACTTTGACTACTCTACTCTCTGGACCCCTGGACATTGGCACACAGACACAACCATTCTTATACAAATACAAAAATAGACATAAACCTGGCGCATGTGATATAAATGTGAAGTGATATTAAAGTCCAAAGTTAAAGGATATACAGACTGTAAGTCCCAATCCTGAAAGGTCAGCTGATGATAGATGGTTTCAAAATCACAGTTCACAAAATGTAAAGCATACAGTCCTCTTCACATTGTATGTTCAACCTGCAGATGTGTGACATTAAGCAGAGAAACAGGACATTGCGCAGTATATTTGATTGCCAATGTTGCACTTAATTTCTAAGCTCAATAGATTGCCTACTTACTAGAAGTAGATGAAATACATGCAGGGGAGAGAATCTGTGCTTGGAGCCTTCTGTGTCCTGGTCGCCTTCGGTAAATCATGAACCCCTCATGGTGTCCTCTGCTACTGTGGATGTTTAGGAAGGTCTCCCTTTCAGGAACGTAGTCTCCTGGATCAGTCTTAGGGTCCCTGCGGTCTTTTATTCTCCAGTGGGGATAAAAGAGGGCAAAGGATTGCGCAGAAATAAAAACTTTTATTGGACGCCTATCTAAAACAGTTAAAATACTCACAAAAGTCGGTGAGTGTAAAATCAAAGAAGTGCCCGACCCAGCACACCCAAAAAGCTGCACTCTGTCTCTGAATGTCCGCCTCGGTGCCGCGTGTACCTCGCGAGATTCCGGCGCGGTTCGGATGACGTCACCGTCTCCTCTCAGTGACTAGCAGCTTGAGTGTGGGGGGCAGTACCTCTTAGGCTCCTCCCTACGCGTTTCGTGACGGGGAACGTCACTTCGTCAGGGGTACCCCTAAGAGGTACTGCCCCCCACACTCAAGCTGCTAGTCACTGAGAGGAGACGGTGACGTCATCCGAACCGCGCCGGAATCTCGCGAGGTACACGCGGCACCGAGGCGGACATTCAGAGACAGAGTGCAGCTTTTTTGGTGTGCTGGGTCGGGCACTTCTTTGATTTTACACTCACCGACTTTTGTGAGTATTTTAACTGTTTTAGGTAGGCGTCCAATAAAAGTTTTTATTTCTGCGCAATCCTTTGCCCTCTTTTATCCCCACTGGAGAATAAAAGACCGCAGGGACCCTAAGACTGATCCAGGAGACTACGTTCCTGAAAGGGAGACCTTCCTAAACATCCACAGTAGCAGAGGACACCACGAGGGGTTCGTGATTTACCGAAGGCGACCAAGACACAGAAGGCTCCAAGCACAGATTCTCTCCCCTGCATGTATTTCATCTTCTTCTAGTAAGTAGGCAATCTATTGAGCTTAGAAATTAAGTGCAACATTGGCAATCAAATATACTGCGCAATGTCCTGTTTCTCTGCTTAATGTCACACATCTGCAGGTTGAACATACAACGTGAAGAGGACTGTATGCTTTACATTTTGTGAACTGTGATTTTGAAACCATCTATCATCAGCTGACCTTTCAGGATTGGGACTTACAGTCTGTATATCCTTTAACTTTGGACTTTAATATCACTTCACATTTATATCACATGCGCCAGGTTTATGTCTATTTTTGTATTTGTATTCATGTGTAGAGGTTTATTTTGGGATATTCCTCAGTAGATCACCAGGCTGCTTTTTTTTTTTTTTTTTTTTTTTTTGTGCACTGCACTGTTTAATTCATTTGTGCACTGCACAGTCACATTTAGGTATAGCGCTTGTCACAGTATATTTTGTATTTTAATTACAACCATTCTTATGCTTATCCCTTCAAGATGGTGCAAGTATCCTAACCACTCTCTCAACAGGCCCAGCAACGCTATACCACACTCCGGGCTTGCTCCCACTGCTGTGGGTGTGTGGTGTAATACCGTTCCCACCTCAGTATTGGGGTCCTGCCAGGTCTGCGGGCATACAGGCGTGACAGTGACTTGAGAGAACATCCAACGTTTTTAAACAAGGATAGTGGGATAAAGGTTAATGCAAGTAAGAAGATTACTGAATACAACAGGGTAAAATATAAAAAAATATATATAAAAAAAAATATATATAAAATAACTTTTAAAATTGGGGATCAGCATTAAAAGGCATTTAAAAAAAGGGGGATCAGTAAAAATAAATGATCATACATATGTTTAAAAATATATAAATAAAAAATATATATATTAAACATAATATAATATATATAAAAGATATACATAAAACTGGGTAAAAGAATTTAGCTAATATCATAAAAGGAATGTAGTAATATCGATGTCTATATTCAGACCAAGGGGTTCGAGAGTTTTTAAATAAAAAATCCAATAGCTTTCTTTTTGGATAAGCCTCTTATCTCTATCCCCCCTCTCCAGTGTTTATCAATACATTCAATTGCTCTGTATTTTAAACTGGTGGGGTTTTTCCTAATATTCCCAATGTGCTCTAAAATGCGTACCCTAAGTGGTCTTATTGTCTTACCCATGTATTGGGGGCCTCAGGGGCACTCCAAAATGTAGACTACAAAGTTAGTTCTGCAGTTAGCGAATTGCTTCATTTTGAAGACTTCCCCTGTTGCGCTAGATTTGAAATCTATTTTCTCAGTTGAAGCGAAAAAACAGGCCTTCTTTTGTTGTTTTTACCTTGAAAGCACTGAGAGCTAATTTATTCTTAAGGTTAGGTGCTTTTTTAAAAATCACTTTAGGTCTGTCTTCCAGAACTTTCCCTAGTACTGGATCTTCTTTCAAAATGTACCAATATTTATTAATTATATTTTTCATTTCAATGGCCTATCGGTTGTACCTTGTGATGAAGGCGGTTTGGAAATCTGGTTTATTGCCTAATCTTTCTTTTGGTTTAAGAAGGGACTTAATTTCATCAGTTTTTCTCATAGCCGGTTCTACTGTTGATGCATCATAGTTTCTATCTATAAACTTTTTCCTGATGGTTGCTGCTTGACTTTGATAATCCGCATCTTCACTGCAAATTCGTTCTATGCGTTTAAATTGACCAAACGGTATATTACTTATCCAACCTGGGTGATGTCAGCTTGACTTTAAGATATAATTATTAGTGTCTACCGTTTTAAAAAATGTTTTAGTATGTATCTCTTGATTTTCAATGTAAATGACTAAATCTAAAAATCAGACCTGGGGAACAGTGAGGAAGAGATTGGAAGCAGCTGCAGAAGTATCTGGTACATCGTGCGGAGTCTCGGCGTTCCACGTGGAGTCAAGATAAGCCGCCATACAGATCAGCAGTGAGGAGAGGATTGTGTACATCCTACTGTACATGCTTGAAAAATCTGCTACTTTAGACATCGCCTTTTGGTTTCTACAATTGTCTTTGTCTTTTTTAGTCCCTGTTACTCTCTATCGGTTTAACACTTATCATTATTTGCGCCTGTGTTTTTGTCCCTTTATCTATTTAATTACTATTGTGTATAGTTATAGCACTGTGGCAGCATTCATTGATACATTTTTTAGTTATATTGTCACAAATTGCGCACTTAGTTATTTTTTATAGTGTATATATATATATATATATATATATATATATATATACATATATACACTTAAAGACACACAAAAACTGTGTAATATTTCTCTATGTCTTTAGAAGGTATAACACTAAATACTACTGTATAGTTATTCTTTTTAATGAAAGATTATAGTGAAATTATACAGTGAAATTGTACAGTTTACACTAGAAACTGCTAAGTCTCTTACCAATTACAGATCTACAGTCTCCTTCTTGTCTTAAACTTGATGTGATACTAATTATATACCTGTCACCTTACCTTCTACTTTTAGAAAGCAAGTTGCACATTTTTGCAACAACCTACCACTTAGTTCCCTTCCACATTTCAATGGTGTATGCTTGTACTTTTTAATTAAGATCTGTCAGTTGGAATTTGCATTGAAAAGACAGCCAGAAGATTATGTTCTATTTTACATTCACATATTTGTAAGTAAGCAAATCTGGTCTAAGCATTTTGTACTCATTCCAGTTGGATTCCAGTAAGATTGGGAAGCAGCAAAACTTTGGAAAACTTCAATTATGGTATTTGCACTCATTAGGCTGTCCTTGAAACATTTATTATTTCTTAAAATGTATGTTAAAAATAGTTCTTACATTATTTACAGTGTGCTGTAAATGCAAAAATAGTTAGAGAGCAAATCTCACCATGTATGTTTAGCATACTTAGACGACAAACAGATATAGCATTAAATGCATTTTTTTTTTACTCCTGCACTCATGAAAAAGAATGGATTAATTTATATTTAGATCTTGGACATACTGAGTAGGCACAGCTTGTATCAACTGTACTATTGCCATTTTTATTAAGAGTGCACTTTGCTAATTCTACGTAACTAGCACAAAGCTACTGTACATCTATATATATATTATTGAAAACGTTGTATGTGCACTGTCCCTATGGGTAATCTGATTGGTCCGTCGGTCCGTCACTCCGCCTCGGGCCAATCAGATTGCTCCGTGGCCCGCCCCTGCACACCTCTCATTGGCTTGCTTGCTTCTGTGGCCTCGACCGGCCCTCTTCCTCCTCGCCCCTCCTCCTCCTCGCCCCACCACTCTCTTCTCCCTCTACCTCCTGTTCTCTGTGTCCCTGTCTCCCACTGAGTCCCCCTGCCCCCAGGTATCACCCCCACCGGGTATTGCCCCCCCTTCCCCCGGTGTCACTCCACCACCCCCACTGCCCACTGTGTCGGTCCCCCATCCCTTTCCCCGGTGCCCCCCTGTCACCTGCGCGTTGCACGTGTGCTCTGACCCATCCAGCGGCCTGGTGGTGCGCGCACGCTGCGGCTGCTCCCACTCCTCGGGCGACTCACTGTCCTCCCGACACCGTCTCGCGCATGCTCCGGGGCGCCCGGCGGCCTACACTGCATGCTCTGCCCCCCCATCCCCGGGAATGACTGAGCTGAGTGCCCGGATAGGAGAGAGGCGCAGACTTGACGGAGGGGGCTGGTGTCCCCCGGTGGGGGGGGAGGGGTGGGACTGCGGCATCCTCACTGCAGTTGTTGTTGGTGTCCGAGGACATGTGTCTTACAGTGTGTGTGTGTGTGTGTCTCACAGTGTGTGTGTGTATGTGTGTGTGTCTCACAGTGTGTGTGTGTCACAGTGTGTGTGTGAGTGTGTGTGTGTCACAGTGTGTGTGTGTGTGTGTGTGTCACAGTGTGTGTGTGTGTGTGTGTCACAGTGTGTGTGTGTGTGTGTGTGTGTCACAGTGTGTGTGTGTGTGTGTCACAGTGTGTGTGTGTGTGTCACAGTGTGTCACAGTGTGTGTATGTGTGTGTGTGTCACAATGTGTGTGTGTGTCACAGTGTGTGTGTGTGTCACAGTGTGTGTGTGTCACAGTGTGTGTGTCTCACTGTATGTGTGTCTCACTGTGTGTGTCTCACTGTGTGTGTGTCTCACTGTGTGTGTGTGTGTCTCGCTGTGTGTGTGTCGCTGTGTGTGTGTGTGTCTGTCGCTGTGTGTGTGTGTCGCTGTGAGTGTGTGTGTCTCGCTGTGTGTGTGTCTCGCTGTGTGTGTGTCTCTCGCTGTGTGTGTCTCTCTCGCTGTGTGTGTCTCTCGCTGTGTGTGTGTGTGTCTCGCTGTGTGTCTCACTGTGTGTGTCTCGCTGTGTGTGTGTCTCACTGTGTGTGTGTCTCGCTGTGTGTGTATCTCATTTTGTGTGGGTGTGTCTCGCTGTGTGTGTGTGTGTCTCGCTGTGTGTGTGTGTCTCGCTGTGTGTGTGTCTCGGTGTGTCCGTGTCTTGCTGTGTGTGTCTCACTGTGTGTGTCTCGCTGTGTGTGTCTCGCTGTGTGTGTGTGTGAGTCTCGCTGTGTGTGTCTCACTGTGTGTGTTTGTCTCGCTGTGTGTGTGTGTCTCTCGCTGTGTGTGTGTGTCTCGCTGTGTGTGTGTGTGTATCGCTGTGTATGAGCAGGGAGCAGGAGCTTTTAGTCCCGGGCAGCGCCGGGTCTTTCAGCTAGTAGTCTGTAAAAATAAGATGACAGTGGGCACTAAAAATGGAGGATGAGTGCCGATCTAAGAGAAAGTTGTACTGACAGACTAAGCATATACACAGATGGTAAACTAAGATTACTGACTACAACACAGTGGATGATACAAGCGGACACCAGTCCTAATACGATGATATAAACAATAGTGACAAACAGAACTATACAGATCCAGAGGATATAAATACAGACCTGCATATATAAAAAGACAATTGTGAATTAGTAAAATATATTGTAAAAATCTGAATGTCTGTTATTTGCAGATAATGGTAGGTCAGCAATGTACAGTATATAAAAATCCATATAACGGAGGCGCATGCGCGAAGGATCGGAGTATGGATGCATAAGAGACTAGCTCCGTCCCGCGCGATCTAAAGATAGCGAATAAAACTATCCAAAAAATAAAACCGGGTTCTCAAACTTATATCCGGAGCACTATTAACACCCCAGGATGGCTCCAAAGAAACCAGGGGGGCAAAAAAAACAGAAATTATCTGATGTACGGATGTATTTCGGAGGAGCAGCAGAAAGTGCCCCACCCAGAGAAATGGCCGACACAGATACTGAATTAGAAGGGGATGATGAAGACACAAACGGTCAATCCCAACTCCCAGTCAGACGTTGTGACTTTGAACGATTATATACTGACTTGAAAAAACTGCTCCAAGCAGATATTAAAGAGGTCAAGCGAGAGATTACCACACTGGGGACGCGTACAGATGACTTGGAAACTAAGGTGGATCTCACGATTAAAGCAGGGAAGAAAACGGATAAAAAAACTGCGGACTTGCAAAAACAAATAGATGACCTAAAAGAGCGGCAAGAGGACGCGGAAAACCGCGATAGAAGGAACAACATTAGGATCCGCGGGGTCTCAGAGGAGATAGGAGACTGTGAGGCCTTTACCGCAAGACGGCTGGAGTCCCTAATGACAGACAGCCCCCAAGAAAAACTTATGATGGACCGCTGTCATCGGGCCCTACGGTCACGTCCGACCCAGAACGAGCAACCGAGAGATATCATCCTCCGGTTGCACTATTATACCACCCTGGAAGCAGTACTGCGGCTAACAAGAGCATTGCCGGTGATTGAATTTGAGGCCAATAAGCTACAAATCTTCCAAGACCTATCCCCGCTTACCTTGGCGAGGCGTTGCTCCCTGTTCCCCGTCACCAAAGTGCTCCGAGACTCTAACACGCGATATCGCTGGACCTTCCCGTTCGGACTTCAAGTCACGAAAAACGGGAGATCCCTCACGCTAAAGGACATAGGAGAGGGCCCGGGGTTCCTTAAAGCACTTGAGAGATGTAGGTGTGTAGCGCACAGCATTCAAAAGAGAACAGGTCTGGCAAAAACGTTCTTTATTTGCAAGGCATAAAAAAGAGGGGCGCAACCCTTCAACGCGTTTCGTGCAGAGCACTTTGTCAAGATGTCACTTGGCCTGCACAGCCCCCTGCTGGAAACGGCGGAGGAAGAACCAGCCCTGGAGCCGGAATGGACCGGAGGACCAACCTCGCCAAAACCTAAGCGAACAAAATGATGATCGCAATAAAATGCATTTGTTGGACACATTAAACACGTTGTTTTTGGTTACTCAAGTTTAAAGTTACAAACCAAACCGTGCCACGTTGTGTACTGTCCCGGAGCAGACCCGCACCTTGACAGTGCTCTCAGATCACAAGCGGAACACCCACAAAAAAAACCCCTGGATTGAAACTTAAGTCCTCCCGCTGAATCCGGTCAAAAGAGCCAAGTCCTAGCGGAAGAATTTAAGGGACTCACTTTTCGTCGCCCACCACGAGGACAGGGGAAGATGGCCGTCAGATTGGAGCTTCTTGCACCCCACCGTGAAGCGCAGAGTGCGGAAATGGCCGGCGAGCGGGAACAAAGACCAGCACAGCCTCCTCGAGCCATCCAGAGATCCAAAATGGCCACCGCCGGAAACCGGAAGCGGATATCACCAAACAGCGTGAGAGACACCGGCGCCATCTTGGAGGTGGCAGATCTGCCCGGAGCGACCGCACGCCCCGAAGGCCCCACAGGCAGGAGAGGGCAACTATACGCACAGACACAGACACTATACGAGCGACGGAGGCCGGACAGGACCAGGGCTGCGACACCGAGAGAGGCGCGGAGACAGAAGGACAAAGGCAAAAAGGGGGGGACAACAAAATACAAGCACATACACAGACAAAGCTACAGGAGAGAGTCAATCAGGGACACCCACTAGACATCAGTTAGGCATTCCAGAGGTGAAGCACACATAAGGCATCACAACATTGTAGACAAAGGAGATGCAAGAAGAAGGGGTCAAAGGGAGGAAAGGAAACAGTATTAAACAGAGCAAAAAGAGCACTGAGGGGTTAGCAATACGCATGGGGAGGGATAAAGGCACAACATAAGTTACAGTTACAGGTTAAGTTGTAGAAACAAATAAGACCCTATACACAAGCACAGGTCTACGAGCAGTTAAAGGTAACAGTTACATGAAGGTGCACAAGAGATAAAGTGGAGGCCTAGATAGACCTACATAGGGTAGTTAACAAACAAAAGAGAGCGGGCCAGAGGGTAAGAGAGAGCTCCATACCCCGAGGTCGGCATGGGCTATGGACGAGATCTGGGATGGAGGGTCTCCCAGAATCCCGTCAAAGTCCTTTGGGGAGGGAGTGAGGGTAAGGGCCCTAAGGGTGCGGGGCCACACTCCCCAAAGGCGCTGGACTCTATTTCAAGACAGGGCAGTCTTGATAAGGAGCCCATACTGTTTAAACATGTTCATTTACATGGTGTTTTTTCTTGTATGTCATTTCTGTATCTATCCTTTTGTGTCTCACCCCCCCCCCCCCACCTACCCCTCCAGCGACTGAGGTCATCAACAGAGCTGAAGATACAGCCCTACCAGCCCGAAAATGGAGAAGGACTCCACAGAGGGAGCCCGGCCAGATGTTAACAGCTACCGCAAAGAAGCCACCAGACGAGGATCCTAATGGGTAGAGAGATATGTTGCCTTTCCCATAATGTAAAGGGACTGAAAAACCCAGCTAAACGTATGTTGGCCTTTAAAGACTATAAGAGACACAAAGCTGACATCCTCTTCCTTCAAGAGACCCATTTTTCTAAAAAAAACAACCCCAAATATATAGACAAAGATTTTAACACAATATATCTAGCCTCCGCCTCAGTGAAGAAACGAGGGGTGGCCATCGTATTCCACAAAAACCTACTGTTCGAGTTAGAAAAGAAGGTAATAGAAGCCGAGGGGAGATACATTATCTTAGTGGGATCCATCCAAGATCAAGCTCTCACATTAGTCTCACTGTATGCCCCATGCGAACAGGCGGCAGATTTTTTTGCTCTTTTTTTAAGGCGCTTACAGCGAAAGGCAAAAGGTCAAATAATACTGGCAGGAGACCTGAACAAGGCGTTAAACTCAAAGCTAGACAGATGTACGGCCCCTAACCCACCCAATAAACGGGACATACTAACAATCTCACACGGACTCCGAAACTGTCAGCTAGTAGACATTTGGAGGAAGCAACACCCACAGACCAAGGACTATACATTTTACTCCCACCCCCATGACCGATATAGCCGGATAGATTACTTCCTTGTGTCCAGCAGACTGGTCCCAATGGTCTCCCATTCGGGCATACACGTTATTTCGTGGTCAGACCATGCACCTATAGAGCTGCAGTGCGAGCTACAGTTGCGAGATAGGCCGGGAGCGAACTGGAGATTGAATGAACTACTGCTAAAAATCCCTAAATTTGACTTAGAGATTGCAGACAAAATCAGAGAATATTTAGAAGAGTATGGAAAATAGCTGAAGCGCTCAAATGCAGGTATATCTCAAAATGATAATAAGCCAGACCACTGTACCAGGGTACTAACAATTGATATAGTACCTATTGTGTCATATAATGGGTACTATCCTCCTGAAGACAGGTGGTGTGTGGTGCAACCCACTCACCATATGTCTCATTGGCAGGTTCCCCTGAAAAATATGCAAATACTCACATCCTGGTAGGGCAGGCAGGCAAGCTGTGCAGCTACTCAATGCAATACAGGGAAAAGGGAGACCAAAAAGCGCACCAGCACAAACGGAGCAGGAAAAAACCAGAACAAAAAAATGATTAAAAGGGCACTTTAATGTGGCAAAAGACCCATCCAATGCATTTCGAACGTCGCAGCGTTCTTTTTCAAGGAAACGACGTTCGAAATGCATTGGATGGGTCTTTTGCCACATTAAAGTGCCCTTTTAATCATTTTTTTGTTCTGGTTTTTTCCTGCTCCGTTTGTGCTGGTGCGCTTTTTGGTCTCCCTTTTCCCTGTAATATTTAGAAGAGAACGAGGGGAGTGTATCCTCACCTGCCACACTGTGGGAGGCCCATAAGGCTACCCTCCGAGGATCTCTTATGTGCCTAGCTGCTAGACGCAAAAGAGAACAAGAGAGTCAGATAAAAGATCTGAAGGGGAAATTGGCATCCTTGACAGAATTACATAAAACCTCCAAAAAAGAGGCAAACTTGGCACAAATCCAAGATACCAAAAAGCAACTAAATCTAAAACTGACATCTCAAGCTGAAAAGGAAATGAGCTGGACGAAGCGTCGATTCTTCGAGAAGGCGAACAAGCCAGACACGCTTCTAGCGACTAGACTTAGAAATAAACAACCATATTACCAAATACAATCAATACGCACGCAGGGAGGGGAACTTACCTCTAATCCTAAGCGAATCGTGGAGGAATTTAAGCGCTACTACGAGTCACTCTACGATGGAGGTAAGGTTATCCACAATCAAAAAACAAATAATAATCTCCGAGAATTTCTGAAAGAGGCAAATTTGCCCACATTGGGTCGAGTGGAAAGAGAGGCACTACAGGAAGACTTCTCTTTAGAAGAGTTGACGGACGTCGTAAAGTCTCTTAAGCCAGCCAAGGCGCCTGGCCCAGATGGCTACTCCAACCTTTATTACAAAAAATACTTAAAACTTCTAGCCCCACACCTATTGAAACTCTTTAATTCGATACTACAGGGAGCTTCATTCCCGGCGCAGATGCTCCAGGCGTCTATTTCATTGATCTATAAAGCAGGAAAGGACCCGGCAGACTGTAAGAGCTACCGGCCCATCTCTTTAATCAATACAGACATTAAAATTTTCTCAAAACTTATAGCCAATAGAGTGGGTATCGTCCTTCCCAAGCTGATACATCCAGATCAGGTGGGGTTCATTAGTGGCAGACAGGCGGCAGACAACACCAGACGAATAATTGACGTAATTGATCTGGCCCAAAAGCAAAATATTCCGTCGATGGTGCTTAGTCTGGACGCCGAAAAAGCAATTGACCGGATTGACTGGCCCTACCTGAAAGAGACGCTGGGGGCATTTGGCTTCGGAGGAAGCTTGTTGGGGGCCATTCTGGCACTGTACGAGGGGCCAGCAGCAAGGGTGAGGCATCAGGGGTTCCCTTCAGAGCTTTTCCAGATTCATAGTGGCATGAGACAGGGATGCCTGTTGTCCCCTTTGCTGTTCGCCCTATGTATAGAACCCTTGGCGGCGCACATTAGGAACAGCCCGGATGTCAAGGGCATAACTCTCAAGGAGCAGTCACACAAGGTGGCCCTGTATGCAAATGATGTGATCCTGACATTATCACAGCCTCTTACCTCTCTGCCCAATGTGTTCTCAATTCTAGGGAGATTTCATCAAATTTCGGGTTTCAAAATTAATCAGGCCAAATCAGAAGCTCTCAATCTAAATCTGCCTAAATCAACAGAAAAACTAATTGGACTCAATTTTAATTTTAAATGGCAGCCCTCTACGATGAAATATTTAGGGGTTAACCTCACCAAAGACTATAAAACCTTATATAAGGCAAATTACCCACAGTTGTTTAGGACACTAAAGGAGGACCTACGGCGATGGGCAGAATATAGCATCTCGTGGATAGGCAGGATACAAAGCGTAAAAATGAATCTTCTTCCACGAGTGCTGTATCTCTTTCAGACCCTCCCGATTCCCCTGCCCAGAGAAGAGATCCTCTCTTTACAGTCCGCGATAACAAAATTTATTTGGAACAAAAAAAGTCCCAGAATTAAGAAAGATATCTTGAGGAGGCCGACCTCGAGAGGAGGGCTGGGCGTGCCATGCTTGTTCGCTTACTACGAGGCAGCTCAATTAACGCAGATTCTGCAGTGGCACACGGACCCGACCCTTAGGAGATGGGTGGCACTGGAGAGGGAGTGCTGCGCCCCGGTGGATCTAAAGAACCTGATATGGCTACCCAGGAGTAGCCATATACGCATGTCAACACCACTGCAGGCCATGAGAAATTCCCTGAAAATATGGGAGGCCACTAAATTTAGATGTTCTCTCACAACACAGCAGTCATTGATGACCCCCATATGGGGCAACCCAGATTTCACTCCAGGCCTGGACAGCGCTCAGTTCACAAAGTGGAGCCTAGCAGGCTATCTCCGATTATACGATCTGGAGGGCAGGGATGTAATTAAATCCTTCGCTCATGTAAAAGAGGAAAAAAACATTCCGAATACTGAATTGTTTAGATACTTACAGATCAGGGCCTTCTATAACAAGACCCCTATCCGGCCACGGAGAACAAATTTTGAGCAGATGTGTGCCTGACAAACGGACGCACGGGGACTAACCTCTCGAATGTACAGGGAAGTGATCTGTCTGGAGACAACCGACGCGCCTAGACTTAATTACATGAGGCAATGGGAAGCTGACTTAGGGGACACACTAGAAGACGAATGGGACAGGATCCTACAGGCAGCAGCGAAGAGCTCCATCTGTACCACACTAAAAGAGAACGCCTATAAGGACCTAATGCGTTTTTACTATACCCCAACAAAACTCTCGAAATTTGTCAGAGGCTATTCCCCGCTCTGCCCCAAGCAGTGTGGGGAAAGAGCAGACATGCTCCACATGCTGTGGTCATGCGCAAAAGTGGCCCCGATTTGGGGGGAGGTCCAGGAGTGGCTGCAGCGGCTATTAGAGATCGAGGTCCCCTTGGACCCATGGCTGTTCCTTCTAGGCTTCAGGGGTTCTCGAACGCAACACACAGACTAATTGCACACTTTGCCACTGCCACCAGATGCGAGATCGCAGCATTGTGGAAGCAACCGCAGATTCCAATTATACCCAAAATCAGAAATAGAATTTGGTTCATCTGCCGGATGGAACAATTGACAAGTCTGTTCAACGACACCGGCACAAATTTTCTAAAAATTTGGTCACCTTGGTTGACACAGACAGACATCCCGGGGGTTGATCTTACCAACATATTGCAATGATAATTAGAAAAGGCATTCTCCGGTAGCGAACTGGATCCTAGACAATAGGCCCTGGGGTAAGCGACGTAAAAGGGTAGACTTAGCCAAAGCGTAACCCAATCTAGTGGGGGAAAGTCAGAATAAAGCCACACAAAGAGCTGAGGTCCCGGACCTAATCAGGGAAGTCTATACAGGCATAGAACAAAAGCCGCCTGAGTCGCTCACCACCCCCCCTCCCCTCCTCCCCCTTCTCTCCCTATCCCTGGTTCCTTTGTCCGTCCGGTATGTCATGTCACGTTATGTATGTTGATTGGAGGAGAAGAACGGAAATAAGGTGACTCATTGTAAGCCAATGGATTGTGTTAACATGTATGTACTGTTTCACCTAATAAAATGAAAGTTATAAAAAAAAAAAATCCATATAACAATTTATACATGAAGCATCCAGATGATAATGTAGCAGCAGCTCCTAGAAAGGAAGTTCTCCATTTGCTGATATGCAAAACAGGAGATCTTGGAAAGGAGCTCATGAATACAGAACACACTTAGGTCGCACTAAATACAAACAGTTAATTGCAATATGTCACAAATATAACACTGCACAATATAAACCAGAATTAAAGCTTATCTGCTCAGAGCTCTAGGGTCCTTGGAGCGTCCGTGCTGAATGGCGTGTCCTCCCAGAAATTAACAGCGCTTGCTGCAATGCCACAGGCTGGACTGGCTGCACTGCTTGCACACCTATGGATCCTCACTCAGGACAAACGCAGATCCTACGCATTTCACAACACTCATCAGGTATGATGCAACTGAGTGGTGCGAAACGCGTAGGATCTGAGTTTGTCCTGAGTGAGGATCCATTCAGAAGCATGGACCCCTGTAGCTCCATCGTGGCAGACACTGTCCCCGGTTCTGTGGACTTTTGCTGGTCCGTTCGCTTCATTGACCACAGTAAGTCTTACTATATCTATATGGTCTTGTGTACTAAATGCTAAATAATGTAATTGAGTGGGATTCGTTCGTCTTAATAAATGTAGTGCATTTTTTATATTTTGATCAATTAACCCCCTTATTAATCCTAACTGGTGCTGTAGAAGATGCTATACAGTATATTAGGTTATTGAAAAGGCAATCCATACACACATAAACAAAAAAAATCTCTGTCTGGTAAACATGATGTGTTTTACATTTGAAGCAGATGTTAGACAGATGAGCTCAAGCCAGATGTGTTACGCTTCATCGTCTCATTCTTTTTTATTTTGGGTTATGTTACTGCTGCGGCAGCTTTAATTCTAACAAATCACCGTTTTTTCCCTGGCTTGTTCCTGGAATGTGATGCTCTTCACCTGGAGCATGCCGCGTACATTTTGCGTTCCCAGCCACGGGTCATGCCCGGCTGACGCGCAGTTGATGGGTTTATTGATAATGGTTTGGATTTAATAGGCTGCAATGCTTCGCGTGTCTGCCAGATGGCAGATATTCATGAATTGTAATGCGCATGCGCGTCAGTCAGTAATGAGTCGACTTGCAGGTGTTTCGTTTAAAAAAGATACCAGTGTGCTATTGTAAATTGGCCTTGAGACTGAAGGAAGAGGTTGCAAAAATGTATCAATTTAGGCTTTTCATATTAAAGAAAGACAAAGACCAGTTTGGGTTACAGTATTCTCCAGAGACCCGCCTGCCATGAGTGTTCAAGTGCAGCCCGCTTTCCAAAAACCCGACAGAAGTTACGCGTATTTGATATGTGCCGCGATTAATGCAACAGAGGATAAGATGGCAACAGTTGTTCAAATTTATCAGTATTTTATCGAAAACTATGACTTTTACAAATTTTCGCCAACTCCTCATACGTGGAAGAGTGCAGTAAGGAAAAGGTTATGTAGCGATCCCTGTTTTCATCGTATTGAGCCACAATTTGTTGGAGGGTATTGGTGTGTATCACCGGATTTTTCCGGTATCTATGATCATGAAGGCGGCAAAAGGCGAAGGGTCGTGTTAAAACCAACTAAGAAACAACAGTCGCTGCCAAGCAATGCACCGGCACCGGCTTCCAATGACGGTCCCGCCGCCAGTAACAACCCTGAGCCTGAGGCTGAGCCGGATTTCGCATGCAGTTTCGATGAAGCTTGCATGTACCTAAGCAATTTCCAGCCTCACCAGCTGACTACAGGTGGACTAGTCCCGCTGCAAACTATCGACGTGGATGATCAAGAAAGCTGGACCGGCAGTGGACCGGCGCCGGCGCCAGCTGAATGGGAAATACTATGGTGAGTATTGTTGCCGTATTATTTTCTGTGTTTTTTTTATTTTGACAATACTGTATACAGTAAATATCGGTGCGATTCCAAAGTCAAGCGATTCTCCTGTAAGCAATATCATTGGCTGAGCGGCTTCTACAGTACTGTACTGCAGATACTGAACAATTGGTGGAACGCTAGGCGCATGCGCATGTGAACAGGAGAAAATTATTGGTGGGGCTGGCTGGGTACTTCTTTAGGGGGCTGACCATTACTGTACATTAAAACTTTTCTTTTTGTTTTTCCTCAGAAAAGAAAACGGCTAATGGGGGGATTTCGATGGATAATATCGCGTTGTGTGACAATGCCCGCACATTGCTGAATCGGATTTAAAACCCCACGTCTACAGTTTTTTTGCCCTTGTTATTGATTGGGATAGAATACTGTACCTGAAACAGTACTGTATGCTGATGTTTTCTATCCGTACAGTATACTGTGTAATAAACCCGAAAAAATAAAACTATGCATTTATTCTACATGTACAGTATCACTTACATTAGGTGTCTTCTACAGTATACAGTGCCAGTACATACAGTACAGTTTGTGTATTTCTATTCTTCTATTTTTTTAGTACTCTTACAGTATACTGAGCATGTCTACTGTATTCAGTACAGTGCAGTAAGCCTCGACATTCTAGAAACACTGTATTTTGTTACACTATCAAAGGAGCAAATGGAAACAATGTAAGACAAATCAACATGTTCTATTATTGGTGGAGTACTGTAAGTACAAAAACATTTATTTACAAAAACTGTACAATGTTGAAACATTTTAAGTGCACAGCAATTCAAAACATCAACAGGTGTATGGTTTACTGCTACAGTACATGTGTGAAAACATTTGTCAGTCAGTATGGTTTTCAGTCACATGTTTTAAAAACAAATTCTTAATTCACAAAAAAAGCAAAACGCAATATCTCCTTTATTAAAGAACAATAAGTCAATACATACTGTATACTGTACAGTGGGAGGGTGTGCAAAACAGTCTGCACCACTACAGTCCTCGACCCAAAATACAATACATTCTTTAATATCTTTAAAATAAAAATATATAAATATAATATAAAATAATCCGTTCTGTGGGTCTGAGCGGGTTGAAATTTGCCTGGTCCTCATGCGGAAGGACCCTTGCCATAGTGGCCAAATATCAGCCTTCCACGTCCCCCAGAACCGGAGATACAAAAATACAGTTTAAAAGCACACTACAAAAGTGGCTTTTTTCTGTCATGCAAGTCAATGGCAGAAACCTAAATTTTACAATTACCCTGACTCCGTTCTGTTGCCACGAGAGGGTTGCTATTTGCCATGCAATCCTGCCGGAACTAGGACTACATGGTGACCAAATCTGAGCCGTCTAGGTTGAACAGAACCGGAGTTATGGGTTCTAGGTTTCTGCTCATTCTGACTTAGCCGTTTCAAAGCAGCGCGGCTTTCTCCGCCATTACGTTCAATGATAGGACCCTCCTCGCCGGCGTGACCCTTTCTCACTGCCATTACTGGTCAGACCCTGTTGGGGTCAAGTGAGGAGGTTCCTAACATCTAGGGGCAAAATGAATTTTATTTCTAGGTGCCCTACAACAGAAGTTCCCACGCCATTTGGCCGTGAACTTGACCGAGGCCCTAGTACCCACGCCAATTGCGCGATCATTGCTCTTTTTTGACAATGTTGCCGATCTTGCGGCTTTGCGGTCTGGCAGTAAAAAAACAGTGCAGTAAGCCTTGACATTTGTTACACTATCAAAGGAGCAAATAGAAACAATGTCAGACAAATCAACATGTTCTTTTATTGGTGTAAGTACAAAAACATTTATTTACAAATATTTACAAATACTGTACAATGTTGAAACATTTTAAGTAACATCTCCTTTATTAAAGAAACACAGTATACAGTACAGTACAGTGGGATGGTGTGCAACACTGTCAGTCAGACCTGCACCAGTACAGTCCTCGAGGGCAGCAAACAGGGCAGGTTTTCAGGACAACTCCAGAAAGTCCTCCAAATTGTCCGTCCACGGCCGATTCCTTGCATGGCGCAAAACGCCATTAATGCAGTCTCGAACTCCTTTCATTACAGGATCTGTAATTGGATAAAAGCGCCGCATTTCATCCAGAATGTTTTTTCTTAAATTGACAGGAAGCGCCTTTTTTACGCGATTCCCATCGTAGTTCACTTTGAAGGCCCAGTCGCAGTACAACGAGTAGGGAACATGGTGCTTAAAAATGAACAAGGCATACTTGTGGGGTGCACCAGCACTCTTCACCCTATACTTCTCCCTGAGCTTCACTGGCAGATCGCACAGGGTGATGTTGGGCACCGTATCGATGCGAGCGACTGTAGGTCTTTTGGCAGCGGGTGTGCTTGAGGCGACGGGCGATGGTAGGTTGTCTGGGAGGAAGCTTTCCTCCGGTCTTGGTCGCCGTGTTGTCTCCTGGCGTGGTCTTGACGGGGTTGTCATGTCCTCCTCAACGGCATACATGTACACTACATCTTCTGGTGGAGGGGGTGCGCTTGGTTATGGAAGGGGGTCGAAGGTCCCATTCATCACATCCATGTCACCCCCCTGCTCCAGCGTCGGGGAAACAGGGGCATTAGCACCGAGCAAATAATTTATGCCCGCTATGTCAGCCTCTATCTTCTCCATCCGTCGATCCATCCGTTGATCCATTTGTAGCATCCGTTGCTCCACATTTAGCATTGTCTCCAGAAGCAAATCTATCTTTGCTAGCACAATAAAATTCCCGGGGAGATCCACACTTATCCCATTCAGCATCCGGTTTAACGAGCTGCTTCTTGTGCATGGCGTCTGGACATCTGGGGTGATGGGTGCAACGGAGGATGAGATGGGGGTTCCATGGACAGAAGCGGCATCGACATCGAGGAAGAGTGGAGGAGGTGACCTGTGGATACCCGGTAGAGGAGAAGCGGTAGCGTCGTCGAAGAGGGATGGAGAAAGTGACCTTTTGATTTCCGGGCGAGAAGCAGAGTCGTCTAAGAGCAAAGGAGAAAGTGACCCGGCGGCGTCGTCGGATGGAACCGAAGAAGATGGGGGTGGAGAAGACGGGCTGAAGATTTCCGGAACAGCTACAGCAGAGGTCGAAGTGTATGTGAGGAAGTGGTCTGCGGGTTCGATGGGTTGGCTGCCAATCGTTTTGCGTCGAGAGTACATCACCGTATATCTTCTTGACATAATGAGGCTTACGTCTAAGAAAACCCTTAGTCTTTGGGGTCAGCAGAAGGTTTTCTTTATTGGCCTTAGCCTGTCGCTTTGGCCTTGGCGTGGAAACGGCAACCGCCTTTCGCTTTTTCAGCTTGACAGGCACGGCAGAGGCGAGTGGATACGGAAAAAACAGAGACCGCAAAAGGGCACCAAGGGTAACAAACGCGTAAGTATATTTATAAAACTTAACAAAAAAAATATAGAAAACTGTACTGTTCATACAGTACATCTACAGTACAGTTCTGTATCTAATACTGTTGTTATTTCTATTGATTTATATTACAACATAGTTTGTATATTTATATTTATTGTACAACAGTATATATATTTTGTATATTTATAGTACAACAGTATACATTTTTTGTATATTTATATTTATCGTACAACAGTATATATTTTGTGGTATATTTATATTTATATTAAAACATTATATTTACAGTATATACATTTTATATTGCTGCATATTAATAAAACAATATATTTTCTTTATATTGTAGGGAGACAACTCTTCTGGTGGACAAAATAAGTGAGGAGAATGATGAGAGGAGTGCATTAAGGGTTAAAAACACTCTGCAGGAAAAGCACAATCTGACTGTATCCGAGAGCAGCATAAAGAAGATGAGACGCAGCATTGGATAGAAATATGGACGTGTGAGGTTAGTACTAGACAGTACAGGAGGTAAAAGTGTTGTTTAGGAAACTGTACTGTACTGTACTGTGCCGCTAAAATTTTTTATTCCTTGTCATTACAGAGCGTACCCCATGATACGGGACGCAAACAAAATCAAAAGAGTGGTCCAGGCCCAGGCATGGATCGACAGTGGGGAGACTTTCCAGGATTGCATCTTCATTGATGAGTCTACTGTGTCGCTGGAGAGATTTGCAAGCTTTGCATTCCACAAAAAAGGCCGCATATCTTTGAAGCCGCGGCCAAAACACCCTGTGAAGCTGCATGTGTGGGGTGCCATCTTTAGGTGTGGACCGGGATGCATTGTCATCTTTGAAGGTAAAATTTATCAAATACAGTATAATGTCGCCTAATGCACTGTACTTTACTAGTGTTGCCTTACTGTATGCACTGTACTGTACTATTGTGCAGTTTTTTGAGCACTTTTCTTTTCTTGCTATAGGAATCATGAATAAAGCTTTCTTCCAAGACAACATTGTGCCTGAGATACATCACACGCGAGTTCCCCAATGGTCACTGCTTCTACCAGGACAACGATCCGAAGCACATGGCGTCAACAGCGCATATCCTTGAGTGCAGCATCAACTGGGTGAAGACGCCAGCGGAGTAAGTGCAGTAGACCGTGTCCCATTTTTGTTCCCCACTGTTTTTAGCTCTTAAACCAATTGTCCTTTTTTTCCAATGACAGATCGCCAGACTTCAATCTGATCGAAATGGTCTGGCATCAGCTGAAGGACCATATCCGGAAAGTGGCGAAACCCTCCAAAAAGGACGAGTTGTTGAAAGGCATAATGAGTTTTTGGAACGATGTACTCACCGTGGAATGCTGTAATAAATATATAGACCATATTGCCACTGTGTTGCCCATTGTCATCGCGCGTAATGGGCAAGCATCAGGAAAGTAGTACTGTGCTGTAGTATTGTAAGTACAGTATGATACAGGTAAGTATGGCACAGATTTTTTCTTTCCAGATAGTCAGAGTATACAGTAGTTACAGTTTTTTCTTTACAGAGAGAGCAGCACAAGCCATCGGGTCACAGTACATAGAATTTAACAGTAGTCAGAGTATACAGTAGTTCCAGTATAGACTAGTTTGACAGTACTACAGTAACTGCCTACTAACTGCTCAATTATTTTCTTTCCAGAGAAAGCAGCACCAGCCATCTACAGTAGTACTACACATCACACAATGCCATAATACAGTACGCACATACAGTAACTGCACTATTTTTTTGTTTTCTTGTCATTTCAGGAAAAAATGGTGGCCTGGGGGGAGGTGGGGTTTTGTGTCCAGTCTAACATGTACAGTATATAAACAGCAGTAATGATGTACACAAAACCTCTCCTCTGTCAATGAACTACTGTACTGTAGACAGAATGAGGAACAAGATAAAGATGGAAAAAATAATATATATATATATATATATATATATATATATATATATATATATATATATATATATTTATAAAAAAGAAAAAAGCTGCGCCTCTAAGGAACATGTACAAAAAATATATATATATATATATATATATATATATATATATATGCTATAACAATATGGGATAAATACCTCAATTATAAGCAATACATACACACATATAGTAATAGGGACCTATAATATTATCATGCCCAGAAAACATGAACAATATGATATATTAAAAAACATGCAAAAAAGGATAAACCAGTCCTCAAATAGTCCAATGAATGGTATAGGTGCTGGTATGCAGGGTCTCCGGCAGCTCTCAATATGGACTAACCACGTCCATAGAATATCTATAGAGGAAAAGAGAAGAGAGAGCGCACGCCCATAGCGTATAAAAGTTTTAATGAGGGGGAAGGGGGAGAGAGGGGGGTAAAAAACGCACTTACAAAGATGCAATTAAAATCAAGCATATGTGATATATATAATCACCACCATCCGGTTTAACTGTAGACTCTTGGGGCAGTCCCAGGCTCCGTTGGTAAAGGAGCAACGTCACAGCAGATTCCCAGGGCTGGTAACACCATCCGGTCAAACTGCAGACTTTTGAGGCCGTCCCAGGCTCCGTTGGCAATGGAGCTCAGTCCCAGCAAATTCACAAGGCAGGTGTGCTATGTATAGTCCAAGAAAGAGGTCCCGTATGGTGCCTGTAGCACTCGCGCCTGGATTAATACGCTCCAGCGCTTAGTGTAGACTCCAATGTCTTTGCGTCTGATGTCACGACGCTCCCTGACGCGTTTCGTCAGTCACGGCTAACTTTCTCAAAGGGATATCATGAGAGGGGGAGGTCCGGTATTATATAGGCAACCTCCTGGTGGTAATTAAGAGAAGTCCCCTC
Organism: Ascaphus truei; assembly: GCF_040206685.1. Lineage (NCBI taxonomy): Eukaryota > Metazoa > Chordata > Amphibia > Anura > Ascaphidae > Ascaphus > Ascaphus truei. The sequence continues at coordinate 399,851,222 of NC_134485.1, read as the reverse complement.
CCCTACTCAACTGCAATAGTTTATCGTACTGCTGCACACTTATATACACACATATGGATGTAATACAACAATTAACCTAAAAAGATTGGAGGAGATAGTGAGAGTAAAAACAAAATTAACACTTTAAATACCAGTCTAAATCACAATGCTTTTGGGATGAATGGCATATATTCTGCATATATACACATAATAACAGATCATTATATATAAAAGACCATAAATGTACACCATATGTATATTACCCATAGACTGGTATAACATTGTTCATAAGAACAGAAAAAAAAAAAACAGAAAAAAGAAAAAATCCTAAAGGTATCAGACCAGTATAAACACATACAACCTGCATGTGACTCAAGATATCATCAGCCAATAATTGTTAGTTTATATATTAGGGATATGCTGTAATCAGTTAAATGATATTTGAGCACACCCAGTATATATAGAGGGTTGACTCACACACAGGCTAATAAAGAATATAATTAATGAAAAGACAGAAGATCACATAACATCATATACAAATAGATAAAATGCAATAGTGTGCAAATATACAAACACAATCAAGTGCAAATAACCCTTGGCGGGTATGTAAATCATTTAAAAATTAAATATAAACAATGAATCATGTGATCCTAGTAGGAAAAGAAAACTGATCAGATAAGGGATAATATAAATCAGTCTAGAGTTTGTATGCCACAAACAAGGCCAGGACCCGGAGAACTATTAAATAAGTGCATATTTTGATTAATTATATTGTTAGGTAGTATGGATGAAGAATGTAATTGTGTGAAATATGTAAAGAAGTGTATATATGGAAATAAATTTAAAATAAAAATAAAAATTAAATAAAAGAAAATTTCTTCCTTCTGTGTCATTCCCCATTATTTACTCCCCGGGCTCTAAATGGCCAAACTTAGTGAGTACTTATTCAAGTGATAGTTAATTTTAATTTTATATGAAAACTATACAAATATTATAATAGTGTATGTGAAGATAAATATCTATTACCGTCTATTGAACCTTGTGACAATCTTATTTTTAATGAAACTACATAAATGTGCAAATATAAATATTCATAGATATATCCATTGTCTAAACGGGGGGAAGGATAAGGTGGGATAGGGGGGGGAGGGGAAGGGGGGGGGGGTTGGAAAGGGGAAGGAGGGTGAAGAGGGGGAGGGGGGAAGGAGGGGAGGGAAAGAGCGGGGGGAAGGTGAATCTCTGGAGGAGATCCAGACAAAGGATGGACTGAGAAGCAGAGGAGAGAACAGGAAGAGACATCCAAGGAGTGACTAGACTAAGGTACTGACATCCAAACATTCGTTAAGTCCCCCAGGATTAAGCGTGCCCAATTGGTGAATCCAAAAGGTTTCCCGCCTACACAGTGTCTTGAATCGGTCGCCTCCTAGAACACAAGGAGAAATGGTCTCTATTCCCATAATCTGCATAGTCTTGGGATTTTGTTGATGAAATAATTTAAAGTGTCGAGAGACACTATGATTATTGAGACCCTTGATAACATTTCTCCTGTGTTCCAGGAAGCGCGTTCCCAATGTTCTCGTGGTGCGTCCAACGTATTTTAGACTGCACCCGCACTGTATAAGATACACAACGTAAGTGCTAAGACAGGTGATAGAGCTACTGATGGCATAGGTGATGCCCCTGCTGTGAGAACAGACATGAGTGTTATTCAAAAGATGCCTGCACGTAATGCATCGACTGCGGCCACAGGGATGGTTACCCAGTGGTCCCTTATTTTTTGCAGTATTACAGATCGAGGAAGACTTAAGCCTAGTGGGAGCTAATATACTTTTTATACTTCTAGCCTTCCTGTATGTGACAGTAGCTCTATCCGGCAGGATGGGTCCTAGATGGGGATCACACTTGAGAATGGACCAATGCTCGTTCAGAATTCTATTAATGGATTTTGATGACTGGTTATAGGTGGTAATAAACCTCACAGTCGACCTATCCGTCCCTGTATGTGTTACTGGGGCGCCATATCCTAAACGTTTTCCTTTTTGTTTATTTTTTGATTTCTCAAGCAAAGTGGTTCTGGCAATGGAACTTACCTTGCTGAGAGAATCGGAGACCACGACGGGATCATATCCCTTAGAAAGAAATTTCTTCCCAAGTGTGACTGACTGGTTTTCGAAGTCAACATCCCTTGTGCAGTTCCTCCGTATTCTGTTGAACTGCCCCAAGGGAATATTGTTGAGCCAGTGTTTGTGATGGTTGCTGGACGCATGGACGTAGCTGTTCACAGACACAGACTTGAAATGTGTGGTGGTGATAATATTCAAGTCTGTGTCTATGCTCAGGGCCAGATCCAGAAAGACAGTGGACAAGTTATTAATATCAAAAGTGAATTTCAGTCCAAACGAGTTGTTGCTGAAAGAGCTCAGGATATCGAATAAATCCGACTCCTCTCCATCCCAAACTATAATGATATCATCTATGAAACGGCCATAGTATACGAGACCCGCTCCAAGCAAGCTGTTCTGCCACACATGGGACTCCTCCCAATGCCCCATAAAGAGGTTGGCATAGCTGGGAGCGAATCTCGTACCCATGGCCGTTCCACAGATTTGCAAGTGAAAATTATCTTCAAATAAAAAATAATTGTGCGCGAGGATGAAGTGAATACTTTCTAAAATAAATAACCTGTGTTTTTCCGGAAAGAGTGAATCCTTGTCCAACCAGTATTTTATTGCCTCTAAACCCTTGGTATGTTCAATGCAGGTGTATAATGATGAAACATCACATGTAGCCCATAGATAGGTGGATTTCCACTTAATATCAGAAATGGAGTCGATGACATGGAGCGTATCCCTAACATGGGACCTCAGTGCAGTGACGTAGGGGTGGAGAAAATAGTCAACATATTGGGATAGGGTTGATGTCATCGACTCCACGCCCGATACTATGGGTCTACCCGGGGGATTGGACAAGGATTTGTGCACTTTAGGAAGGTGATAAAAAATAGGAGTGCGTGGATGTGAACAAAATAGAAATTTATATTCCGCTTTTGAAATAATACCATCACCCAGTGCAGAAATAAGGAGCTCCTTCAGCAACAACTGGTAAGAGTCCACTGGATCGGACTCCAACAAGGTATAGGAGGCCGAGTCACCCAGGAGTCTGCGTGCCTCAGTGAGATAGGCAGATAAGTCCTGAATGACTATGCCCCCCCCCTTATCGGCCTGTCTGATAACTATATCCTGGTTGATCTTAAGCCCGCCCAGTGCGCCCAGCTCACCTTTAGTTAAATTGGGATTAAATTTAATAGGTTTAGCACACATGGACTCAAAGTCACGTAAAACCAGACTATAGAACGTCTCCACAAAACCGCCCTTGGACTGGTAAGGGAAGAAGACTGATTTAGGCCTGAAAGGTGAATGCCTAATGCTACAATCCTCATCTGAGTCTCCCTCCACAAACCTGGTCGGATTGGTGGACCGTTCAAAATTGTCAAGAGATGCCTGTGATCCCGAAGGTGAATCCGAGTCCCTCAGCAATGAAGTGAGTGCATCAATACATATTTCTTCCTGTGTATTAAAGACAATTGTTGGATCAGTACTTTTGATATTATTCTCCTGAATCTTAAAATGTCTATTCAATGTCATTTTTCTGACAAAACTGTTTAGATCAATAAACAATTGAAACAGATTCGGACCTGTATTGGGGGCAAAAGATAAGCCCCTCTCCAATAAGGACCTTTCACATTCAGTCAATACAGTGGATGAGAGGTTAAAAATATTGCTACTCTCTAATGGTGTAACTAATCCTCCTCTGTTTTCCTTCTTCCTCTGGACAGCTCTGCCTGCCCTAACTCCTCTGCTCCTCTTTTTCCCTGGCCCGAAGGTCTGTTCGGGGCCTCGCGGTCCCACAGGGGATAATGTTTGTCTGGATCTCTCCCTTTTGACCTTCCCTCCTGCCTTGGGGTCCCGTCTAAAAAATGGGCTGATCTATGAGTGGTGGGGGGTTCTTTAGACCTGGCCCCTTTGCTAGTATCAGCTGATGTATTGTCTGTTTCCCGCACATGGGAGTTACCAAGGCTTGCCCCAGTGTCCCCTGTGGGAGACTCGACCTCTAGGACCGAGAATCTCCCACTAGTGTGTGTATGCGAGGAACCACTGGATGGGCCTCGACCCCCTTGTTGCTTATCATGACTGGGAGGGGCATGATTGGATGTGTCCCTATGTGAATGGGAACCACCTCTACCAGACCTGGAGCCAGACCTATATCTACCACCCTTCCTATAATTAGGATTTTGAGTTCGCCTCCAGACCCTCACCTTGTTTGTGGCATAGTCCTCCTTATCCCGATTCAGTTTTGTATCTTTCCTGTCAATAACTTCCTTCTCAAAGGTAATGACTCTCCTACTAGTCTTTTCATCATATTCCCTAAATTCCTCAGTATCATGATACGGTTTGAGTATACCCTGAATTTTTTCAATCTCTAACTCCAATTCTTTAACTTTCTCGTCTCTAAAATCTATTAAAAGTCTCATTAATGAGAATGAGCACCTATCTAGTGTCTCATTCCATTCCTTTGTAAATTCTGGATTGGTTTCAAATGTGGGGGATTTAGTTACCCTTAGACCTCTGGGGATGATCTTACGGTCTGTATAATCTTGTAAAGAGCAAGCGTCCCACCAGTGTCTCATTTCTTCCTTCATTAAGGTTTCTAATGTGAAAAAATTACCTTTTATATCTATTTTATTTTCTGTATCCATATTATCCTCTGTAATTAATGAAGGGATTAATCCACTCCTTCTGGAGTGTCTCTCTTTTGCTGATTGCATCATGTTTATATATTAATGGGTTCCTATACAAAGGCTGCTGCTGGGGGGTTAATGTGGAATAAACAAAAAAGAAAAAAGCTGCGCCTCTAAGGAACATGTACAAAAAATATATATATATATATATATATATATATATATATGCTATAACAATATGGGATAAATACCTCAATTATAAGCAATACATACACACATATAGTAATAGGGACCTATAATATTATCAGGCCCAGAAAACATGAACAATATGATATATTAAAAAACATGCAAAAAAGGATAAACCAGTCCTCAAATAGTCCAATGAATGGTATAGGTGCTGGTATGCAGGGTCTCCGGCAGCTCTCAATATGGACTAACCACGTCCATAGAATATCTATAGAGGAAAAGAGAAGAGAGAGCGCACGCCCATAGCGTATAAAAGTTTTAATGAGGGGGAAGGGGGAGAGAGGGGGGTAAAAAACGCACTTACAAAGATGCAATTAAAATCAAGCATATGTGATATATATAATCACCACCATCCGGTTTAACTGTAGACTCTTGGGGCAGTCCCAGGCTCCGTTGGTAAAGGAGCAACGTCACAGCAGATTCCCAGGGCTGGTAACACCATCCGGTCAAACTGCAGACTTTTGAGGCCGTCCCAGGCTCCGTTGGCAATGGAGCTCAGTCCCAGCAAATTCACAAGGCAGGTGTGCTATGTATAGTCCAAGAAAGAGGTCCCGTATGGTGCCTGTAGCACTCGCGCCTGGATTAATACGCTCCAGCGCTTAGTGTAGACTCCAATGTCTTTGCGTCTGACGTCACGACGCTCCCTGACGCGTTTCGTCAGTCACGGCTAACTTTCTCAAAGGGATATCATGAGAGGGGGAGGTCCGGTATTATATAGGCAACCTCCTGGTGGTAATTAAGAGAAGTCCCCTCCCCTACTCAACTGCAATAGTTTATCGTACTGCTGCACACTTATATACACACATATGGATGTAATACAACAATTAACCTAAAAAGATTGGAGGAGATAGTGAGAGTAAAAACAAAATTAACACTTTAAATACCAGTCTAAATCACAATGCTTTTGGGATGAATGGCATATATTCTGCATATATACACATAATAACAGATCATTATATATAAAAGACCATAAATGTACACCATATGTATATTACCCATAGACTGGTATAACATTGTTCATAAGAACAGAAAAAAAAAAAACAGAAAAAAGAAAAAATCCTAAAGGTATCAGACCAGTATAAACACATACAACCTGCATGTGACTCAAGATATCATCAGCCAATAATTGTTAGTTTATATATTAGGGATATGCTGTAATCAGTTAAATGATATTTGAGCACACCCAGTATATATAGAGGGTTGACTCACACACAGGCTAATAAAGAATATAATTAATGAAAAGACAGAAGATCACATAACATCATATACAAATAGATAAAATGCAATAGTGTGCAAATATACAAACACAATCAAGTGCAAATAACCCTTGGCGGGTATGTAAATCATTTAAAAATTAAATATAAACAATGAATCATGTGATCCTAGTAGGAAAAGAAAACTGATCAGATAAGGGATAATATAAATCAGTCTAGAGTTTGTATGCCACAAACAAGGCCAGGACCCGGAGAACTATTAAATAAGTGCATATTTTGATTAATTATATTGTTAGGTAGTATGGATGAAGAATGTAATTGTGTGAAATATGTAAAGAAGTGTATATATGGAAATAAATTTAAAATAAAAATAAAAATTAAATAAAAGAAAATTTCTTCCTTCTGTGTCATTCCCCATTATTTACTCCCCGGGCTCTAAATGGCCAAACTTAGTGAGTACTTATTCAAGTGATAGTTAATTTTAATTTTATATGAAAACTATACAAATATTATAATAGTGTATGTGAAGATAAATATCTATTACCGTCTATTGAACCTTGTGACAATCTTATTTTTAATGAAACTACATAAATGTGCAAATATAAATATTCATAGATATATCCATTGTCTAAACGGGGGGAAGGATAAGGTGGGATAGGGGGGGAGGGGAAGGGGGGGGGGGTTGGAAAGGGGAAGGAGGGTGAAGAGGGGGAGGGGGGAAGGAGGGGAGGGAAAGAGCGGGGGGAAGGTGAATCTCTGGAGGAGATCCAGACAAAGGATGGACTGAGAAGCAGAGGAGAGAACAGGAAGAGACATCCAAGGAGTGACTAGACTAAGGTACTGACATCCAAACATTCGTTAAGTCCCCCAGGATTAAGCGTGCCCAATTGGTGATTCCAAAAGGTTTCCCGCCTACACAGTGTCTTGAATCGGTCGCCTCCTAGAACACAAGGAGAAATGGTCTCTATTCCCATAATCTGCATAGTCTTGGGATTTTGTTGATGAAATAATTTAAAGTGTCGAGAGACACTATGATTATTGAGACCCTTGATAACATTTCTCCTGTGTTCCAGGAAGCGCGTTCCCAATGTTCTCGTGGTGCGTCCAACGTATTTTAGACTGCACCCGCACTGTATAAGATACACAACGTAAGTGCTAAGACAGGTGATAGAGCTACTGATGGCATAGGTGATGCCCCTGCTGTGAGAACAGACATGAGTGTTATTCAAAAGATGCCTGCACGTAATGCATCGACTGCGGCCACAGGGATGGTTACCCAGTGGTCCCTTATTTTTTGCAGTATTACAGATCGAGGAAGACTTAAGCCTAGTGGGAGCTAATATACTTTTTATACTTCTAGCCTTCCTGTATGTGACAGTAGCTCTATCCGGCAGGATGGGTCCTAGATGGGGATCACACTTGAGAATGGACCAATGCTCGTTCAGAATTCTATTAATGGATTTTGATGACTGGTTATACACTGGCGACACACTTTATTCGAGCTCGGCTAGTCCCACGAATTCGGGTATACCCGGGTGTATTGAGGTTTGTGACTGTTTTCTGCCCGAGTGCATTGAGGTATTTTCCAGGCAGGGATTGAAGCATTTTATTCCCGCTGGCTGCAATACTGCACAGTATATATATATATACTGCATTACAATTCATGAATTTATGCCATCTGGTAGACACGCGAAGCATTGCAGCCTATTAAATCCTAATCATTATCATTTAACAGATCAGCCGCCCATCAGCCAGGCATGAACCCAGGCTGGGAAGGCAAACGCAACCTGGCTTGTCAGAGGTGAGGAGCGGCGCATTCCAGGTATCTGCCAGGTACATACTGGGTATTTGCTCGAATAAAGTGTGTCGGTGCAGTAGGTGGTAATAAACCTCACAGTCGACCTATCCGTCCCTGTATGTGTTACTGGGGCGCCATATCCTAAACGTTTTCCTTTTTGTTTATTTTTTGATTTCTCAAGCAAAGTGGTTCTGGCAATGGAACTTACCTTGCTGAGAGAATCGGAGACCACGACGGGATCATATCCCTTAGAAAGAAATTTCTTCCCAAGTGTGACTGACTGGTTTTCGAAGTCAACATCCCTTGTGCAGTTCCTCCGTATTCTGTTGAACTGCCCCAAGGGAATATTGTTGAGCCAGTGTTTGTGATGGTTGCTGGACGCATGGACGTAGCTGTTCACAGACACAGACTTGAAATGTGTGGTGGTGATAATATTCAAGTCTGTGTCTATGCTCAGGGCCAGATCCAGAAAGACAGTGGACAAGTTATTAATATCAAAAGTGAATTTCAGTCCAAACGAGTTGTTGCTGAAAGAGCTCAGGATATCGAATAAATCCGACTCCTCTCCATCCCAAACTATAATGATATCATCTATGAAACGGCCATAGTATACGAGACCCGCTCCAAGCAAGCTGTTCTGCCACACATGGGACTCCTCCCAATGCCCCATAAAGAGGTTGGCATAGCTGGGAGCGAATCTCGTACCCATGGCCGTTCCACAGATTTGCAAGTGAAAATTATCTTCAAATAAAAAATAATTGTGCGCGAGGATGAAGTGAATACTTTCTAAAATAAATAACCTGTGTTTTTCCGGAAAGAGTGAATCCTTGTCCAACCAGTATTTTATTGCCTCTAAACCCTTGGTATGTTCAATGCAGGTGTATAATGATGAAACATCACATGTAGCCCATAGATAGGTGGATTTCCACTTAATATCAGAAATGGAGTCGATGACATGGAGCGTATCCCTAACATGGGACCTCAGTGCAGTGACGTAGGGGTGGAGAAAATAGTCAACATATTGGGATAGGGTTGATGTCATCGACTCCACGCCCGATACTATGGGTCTACCCGGGGGATTGGACAAGGATTTGTGCACTTTAGGAAGGTGATAAAAAATAGGAGTGCGTGGATGTGAACAAAATAGAAATGTATATTCCGCTTTTGAAATAATACCATCACCCAGTGCAGAAATAAGGAGCTCCTTCAGCAACAACTGGTAAGAGTCCACTGGATCGGACTCCAACAAGGTATAGGAGGCCGAGTCACCCAGGAGTCTGCGTGCCTCAGTGAGATAGGCAGATAAGTCCTGAATGACTATGCCCCCCCCCTTATCGGCCTGTCTGATAACTATATCCTGGTTGATCTTAAGCCCGCCCAGTGCGCCCAGCTCACCTTTAGTTAAATTGGGATTAAATTTAATAGGTTTAGCACACATGGACTCAAAGTCACGTAAAACCAGACTATAGAACGTCTCCACAAAACCGCCCTTGGACTGGTAAGGGAAGAAGACTGATTTAGGCCTGAAAGGTGAATGCCTAATGCTACAATCCTCATCTGAGTCTCCCTCCACAAACCTGGTCGGATTGGTGGACCGTTCAAAATTGTCAAGAGATGCCTGTGATCCCGAAGGTGAATCCGAGTCCCTCAGCAATGAAGTGAGTGCATCAATACATATTTCTTCCTGTGTATTAAAGACAATTGTTGGATCAGTACTTTTGATATTATTCTCCTGAATCTTAAAATGTCTATTCAATGTCATTTTTCTGACAAAACTGTTTAGATCAATAAACAATTGAAACAGATTCGGACCTGTATTGGGGGCAAAAGATAAGCCCCTCTCCAATAAGGACCTTTCACATTCAGTCAATACAGTGGATGAGAGGTTAAAAATATTGCTACTCTCTAATGGTGTAACTAATCCTCCTCTGTTTTCTGTTTTCTGGCTCAACAATATTCCCTTGGGGCAGTTCAACAGAATACGGAGGAACTGCACAAGGGATGTTGACTTCGAAAACCAGTCAGTCACACTTGGGAAGAAATTTCTTTCTAAGGGATATGATCCCGTCGTGGTCTCCGATTCTCTCAGCAAGGTAAGTTCCATTGCCAGAACCACTTTGCTTGAGAAATCAAAAAATAAACAAAAAGGAAAACGTTTAGGATATGGCGCCCCAGTAACACATACAGGGACGGATAGGTCGACTGTGAGGTTTATTACCACCTATAACCAGTCATCAAAATCCATTAATAGAATTCTGAACGAGCATTGGTCCATTCTCAAGTGTGATCCCCATCTAGGACCCATCCTGCCGGATAGAGCTACTGTCACATACAGGAAGGCTAGAAGTATAAAAAGTATATTAGCTCCCACTAGGCTTAAGTCTTCCTCGATCTGTAATACTGCAAAAAATAAGGGACCACTGGGTAACCATCCCTGTGGCCGCAGTCGATGCATTACGTGCAGGCATCTTTTGAATAACACTCATGTCTGTTCTCACAGCAGGGGCATCACCTATGCCATCAGTAGCTCTATCACCTGTCTTAGCACTTACGTTGTGTATCTTATACAGTGCGGGTGCAGTCTAAAATACGTTGGACGCACCACGAGAACATTGGGAACGCGCTTCCTGGAACACAGGAGAAATGTTATCAAGGGTCTCAATAATCATAGTGTCTCTCGACACTTTAAATTATTTCATCAACAAAATCCCAAGACTATGCAGATTATGGGAATAGAGACCATTTCTCCTTGTGTTCTAGGAGGCGACCGATTCAAGACACTGTGTAGGCGGGAAACCTTTTGGATTCACCAATTGGGCACGCTTAATCCTGGGGGACTTAACGAATGTTTGGATGTCAGTACCTTAGTCTAGTCACTCCTTGGATGTCTCTTCCTGTTCTCTCCTCTGCTTCTCAGTCCATCCTTTGTCTGGATCTCCTCCAGAGATTCACCTTCCCCCCGCTCTTTCCCTCCCCTCCTTCCCCCCTCCCCCTCTTCACCCTCCTTCCCCTTTCCAACCCCCCCCCCCCTTCCCCTCCCCCCCTATCCCACCTTATCCTTCCCCCCGTTTAGACAATGGATATATCTATGAATATTTATATTTGCACATTTATGTAGTTTCATTAAAAATAAGATTGTCACAAGGTTCAATAGACGGTAATAGATATTTATCTTCACATACACTATTATAATATTTGTATAGTTTTCATATAAAATTAAAATTAACTATCACTTGAATAAGTACTCACTAAGTTTGGCCATTTAGAGCCCGGGGAGTAAATAATGGGGAATGACACAGAAGGAAGAAATTTTCTTTTATTTAATTTTTATTTTTATTTTAAATTTATTTCCATATATACACTTCTTTACATATTTCACACAATTACATTCTTCATCCATACTACCTAACAATATAATTAATCAAAATATGCACTTATTTAATAGTTCTCCGGGTCCTGGCCTTGTTTGTGGCATACAAACTCTAGACTGATTTATATTATCCCTTATCTGATCAGTTTTCTTTTCCTACTAGGATCACATGATTCATTGTTTATATTTAATTTTTAAATGATTTACATACCCGCCAAGGGTTATTTGCACTTGATTGTGTTTGTATATTTGCACACTATTGCATTTTATCTATTTGTATATGATGTTATGTGATCTTCTGTCTTTTCATTAATTATATTCTTTATTAGCCTGTGTGTGAGTCAACCCTCTATATATACTGGGTGTGCTCAAATATCATTTAACTGATTACAGCATATCCCTAATATATAAACTAACAATTATTGGCTGATGATATCTTGAGTCACATGCAGGTTGTATGTGTTTATACTGGTCTGATACCTTTAGGATTTTTTCTTTTTTCTGTTTTTTTTTTTCTGTTCTTATGAACAATGTTATACCAGTCTATGGGTAATATACATATGGTGTACATTTATGGTCTTTTATATATAATGATCTGTTATTATGTGTATATATGCAGAATATATGCCATTCATCCCAAAAGCATTGTGATTTAGACTGGTATTTAAAGTGTTAATTTTGTTTTTACTCTCACTATCTCCTCCAATCTTTTTAGGTTAATTGTTGTATTACATCCATATGTGTGTATATAAGTGTGCAGCAGTACGATAAACTATTGCAGTTGAGTAGGGGAGGGGACTTCTCTTAATTACCACCAGGAGGTTGCCTATATAATACCGGACCTCCCCCTCTCATGATATCCCTTTGAGAAAGTTAGCCGTGACTGACGAAACGCGTCAGGGAGCGTCGTGACGTCAGACGCAAAGACATTGGAGTCTACACTAAGCGCTGGAGCGTATTAATCCAGGCGCGAGTGCTACAGGCACCATACGGGACCTCTTTCTTGGACTATACATAGCACACCTGCCTTGTGAATTTGCTGGGACTGAGCTCCATTGCCAACGGAGCCTGGGACGGCCTCAAAAGTCTGCAGTTTGACCGGATGGTGTTACCAGCCCTGGGAATCTGCTGTGACGTTGCTCCTTTACCAACGGAGCCTGGGACTGCCCCAAGAGTCTACAGTTAAACCGGATGGTGGTGATTATATATATCACATATGCTTGATTTTAATTGCATCTTTGTAAGTGCGTTTTTTACCCCCCTCTCTCCCCCTTCCCCCTCATTAAAACTTTTATACGCTATGGGCGTGCGCTCTCTCTTCTCTTTTCCTCTATAGATATTCTATGGACGTGGTTAGTCCATATTGAGAGCTGCCGGAGACCCTGCATACCAGCACCTATACCATTCATTGGACTATTTGAGGACTGGTTTATCCTTTTTTGCATGTTTTTTAATATATCATATTGTTCATGTTTTCTGGGCCTGATAATATTATAGGTCCCTATTACTATATGTGTGTATGTATTGCTTATAATTGAGGTATTTATCCCATATTGTTATAGCATATATATATATATATATATATATATATATATTTTTTGTACATGTTCCTTAGAGGCGCAGCTTTTTTCTTTTTTGTTTATTCCACATTAACCCCCCAGCAGCAGCCTTTGTATAGGAACCCATTAATATATAAACATGATGCAATCAGCAAAAGAGAGACACTCCAGAAGGAGTGGATTAATCCCTTCATTAATTACAGAGGATAATATGGATACAGAAAATAAAATAGATATAAAAGGTAATTTTTTCACATTAGAAACCTTAATGAAGGAAGAAATGAGACACTGGTGGGACGCTTGCTCTTTACAAGATTATACAGACCGTAAGATCATCCCCAGAGGTCTAAGGGTAACTAAATCCCCCACATTTGAAACCAATCCAGAATTTACAAAGGAATGGAATGAGACACTAGATAGGTGCTCATTCTCATTAATGAGACTTTTAATAGATTTTAGAGACGAGAAAGTTAAAGAATTGGAGTTAGAGATTGAAAAAATTCAGGGTATACTCAAACCGTATCATGATACTGAGGAATTTAGGGAATATGATGAAAAGACTAGTAGGAGAGTCATTACCTTTGAGAAGGAAGTTATTGACAGGAAAGATACAAAACTGAATCGGGATAAGGAGGACTATGCCACAAACAAGGTGAGGGTCTGGAGGCGAACTCAAAATCCTAATTATAGGAAGGGTGGTAGATATAGGTCTGGCTCCAGGTCTGGTAGAGGTGGTTCCCATTCACATAGGGACACATCCAATCATGCCCCTCCCAGTCATGATAAGCAACAAGGGGGTCGAGGCCCATCCAGTGGTTCCTCGCATACACACACTAGTGGGAGATTCTCGGTCCTAGAGGTCGAGTCTCCCACAGGGGACACTGGGGCAAGCCTTGGTAACTCCCATGTGCGGGAAACAGACAATACATCAGCTGATACTAGCAAAGGGGCCAGGTCTAAAGAACCCCCCACCACTCATAGATCAGCCCATTTTTTAGACGGGACCCCAAGGCAGGAGGGAAGGTCAAAAGGGAGAGATCCAGACAAACATTATCCCCTGTGGGACCGCGAGGCCCCGAACAGACCTTCGGGCCAGGGAAAAAGAGGAGCAGAGGAGTTAGGGCAGGCAGAGCTGTCCAGAGGAAGAAGGAAAACAGAGGAGGATTAGTTACACCATTAGAGAGTAGCAATATTTTTAACCTCTCATCCACTGTATTGACTGAATGTGAAAGGTCCTTATTGGAGAGGGGCTTATCTTTTGCCCCCAATACAGGTCCGAATCTGTTTCAATTGTTTATTGATCTAAACAGTTTTGTCAGAAAAATGACATTGAATAGACATTTTAAGATTCAGGAGAATAATATCAAAAGTACTGATCCAACAATTGTCTTTAATACACAGGAAGAAATATGTATTGATGCACTCACTTCATTGCTGAGGGACTCGGATTCACCTTCGGGATCACAGGCATCTCTTGACAATTTTGAACGGTCCACCAATCCGACCAGGTTTGTGGAGGGAGACTCAGATGAGGATTGTAGCATTAGGCATTCACCTTTCAGGCCTAAATCAGTCTTCTTCCCTTACCAGTCCAAGGGCGGTTTTGTGGAGACGTTCTATAGTCTGGTTTTACGTGACTTTGAGTCCATGTGTGCTAAACCTATTAAATTTAATCCCAATTTAACTAAAGGTGAGCTGGGCGCACTGGGCGGGCTTAAGATCAACCAGGATATAGTTATCAGACAGGCCGATAAGGGGGGGGGCATAGTCATTCAGGACTTATCTGCCTATCTCACTGAGGCACGCAGACTCCTGGGTGACTCGGCCTCCTATACCTTGTTGGAGTCCGATCCAGTGGACTCTTACCAGTTGTTGCTGAAGGAGCTCCTTATTTCTGCACTGGGTGATGGTATTATTTCAAAAGCGGAATATAAATTTCTATTTTGTTCACATCCACGCACTCCTATTTTTTATCACCTTCCTAAAGTGCACAAATCCTTGTCCAATCCCCCGGGTAGACCCATAGTATCGGGCGTGGAGTCGATGACATCAACCCTATCCCAATATGTTGACTATTTTCTCCACCCCTACGTCACTGCACTGAGGTCCCATGTTAGGGATACGCTCCATGTCATCGACTCCATTTCTGATATTAAGTGGAAATCCACCTATCTATGGGCTACATGTGATGTTTCATCATTATACACCTGCATTGAACATACCAAGGGTTTAGAGGCAATAAAATACTGGTTGGACAAGGATTCACTCTTTCCGGAAAAACACAGGTTATTTATTTTAGAAAGTATTCACTTCATCCTCGCGCACAATTATTTTTTATTTGAAGATAATTTTCACTTGCAAATCTGTGGAACGGCCATGGGTACGAGATTCGCTCCCAGCTATGCCAACCTCTTTATGGGGCATTGGGAGGAGTCCCATGTGTGGCAGAACAGCTTGCTTGGAGCGGGTCTCGTATACTATGGCCGTTTCATAGATGATATCATTATAGTTTGGGATGGAGAGGAGTCGGATTTATTCGATATCCTGAGCTCTTTCAGCAACAACTCGTTTGGACTGAAATTCACTTTTGATATTAATAACTTGTCCACTGTCTTTCTGGATCTGGCCCTGAGCATAGACACAGACTTGAATATTATCACCACCACACATTTCAAGTCTGTGTCTGTGAACAGCTACGTCCATGCGTCCAGCAACCATCACAAACACTGGCTCAACAATATTCCCTTGGGGCAGTTCAACAGAATACGGAGGAACTGCACAAGGGATGTTGACTTCGAAAACCAGTCAGTCACACTTGGGAAGAAATTTCTTTCTAAGGGATATGATCCCGTCGTGGTCTCCGATTCTCTCAGCAAGGTAAGTTCCATTGCCAGAACCACTTTGCTTGAGAAATCAAAAAATAAACAAAAAGGAAAACGTTTAGGATATGGCGCCCCAGTAACACATACAGGGACGGATAGGTCGACTGTGAGGTTTATTACCACCTATAACCAGTCATCAAAATCCATTAATAGAATTCTGAACGAGCATTGGTCCATTCTCAAGTGTGATCCCCATCTAGGACCCATCCTGCCGGATAGAGCTACTGTCACATACAGGAAGGCTAGAAGTATAAAAAGTATATTAGCTCCCACTAGGCTTAAGTCTTCCTCGATCTGTAATACTGCAAAAAATAAGGGACCACTGGGTAACCATCCCTGTGGCCGCAGTCGATGCATTACGTGCAGGCATCTTTTGAATAACACTCATGTCTGTTCTCACAGCAGGGGCATCACCTATGCCATCAGTAGCTTTATCACCTGTCTTAGCACTTACGTTGTGTATCTTATACAGTGCGGGTGCAGTCTAAAATACGTTGGACGCACCACGAGAACATTGGGAACGCGCTTCCTGGAACACAGGAGAAATGTTATCAAGGGTCTCAATAATCATAGTGTCTCTCGACACTTTAAATTATTTCATCAACAAAATCCCAAGACTATGCAGATTATGGGAATAGAGACCATTTCTCCTTGTGTTCTAGGAGGCGACCGATTCAAGACACTGTGTAGGCGGGAAACCTTTTGGATTCACCAATTGGGCACGCTTAATCCTGGGGGACTTAACGAATGTTTGGATGTCAGTACCTTAGTCTAGTCACTCCTTGGATGTCTCTTCCTGTTCTCTCCTCTGCTTCTCAGTCCATCCTTTGTCTGGATCTCCTCCAGAGATTCACCTTCCCCCCGCTCTTTCCCTCCCCTCCTTCCCCCCTCCCCCTCTTCACCCTCCTTCCCCTTTCCAACCCCCCCCCCCTTCCCCTCCCCCCCTATCCCACCTTATCCTTCCCCCCGTTTAGACAATGGATATATCTATGAATATTTATATTTGCACATTTATGTAGTTTCATTAAAAATAAGATTGTCACAAGGTTCAATAGACGGTAATAGATATTTATCTTCACATACACTATTATAATATTTGTATAGTTTTCATATAAAATTAAAATTAACTATCACTTGAATAAGTACTCACTAAGTTTGGCCATTTAGAGCCCGGGGAGTAAATAATGGGGAATGACACAGAAGGAAGAAATTTTCTTTTATTTAATTTTTATTTTTATTTTAAATTTATTTCCATATATACACTTCTTTACATATTTCACACAATTACATTCTTCATCCATACTACCTAACAATATAATTAATCAAAATATGCACTTATTTAATAGTTCTCCGGGTCCTGGCCTTGTTTGTGGCATACAAACTCTAGACTGATTTATATTATCCCTTATCTGATCAGTTTTCTTTTCCTACTAGGATCACATGATTCATTGTTTATATTTAATTTTTAAATGATTTACATACCCGCCAAGGGTTATTTGCACTTGATTGTGTTTGTATATTTGCACACTATTGCATTTTATCTATTTGTATATGATGTTATGTGATCTTCTGTCTTTTCATTAATTATATTCTTTATTAGCCTGTGTGTGAGTCAACCCTCTATATATACTGGGTGTGCTCAAATATCATTTAACTGATTACAGCATATCCCTAATATATAAACTAACAATTATTGGCTGATGATATCTTGAGTCACATGCAGGTTGTATGTGTTTATACTGGTCTGATACCTTTAGGATTTTTTCTTTTTTCTGATTTTTTCTTTTTTCTGTTCTTTTTTCTGTTTTTTTTTTTTTTTTTTTTCTGTTCTTATGAACAATGTTATACCAGTCTATGGGTAATATACATATGGTGTACATTTATGGTCTTTTATATATAATGATCTGTTATTATGTGTATATATGCAGAATATATGCCATTCATCCCAAAAGCATTGTGATTTAGACTGGTATTTAAAGTGTTAATTTTGTTTTTACTCTCACTATCTCCTCCAATCTTTTTAGGTTAATTGTTGTATTACATCCATATGTGTGTATATAAGTGTGCAGCAGTACGATAAACTATTGCAGTTGAGTAGGGGAGGGGACTTCTCTTAATTACCACCAGGAGGTTGCCTATATAATACCGGACCTCCCCCTCTCATGATATCCCTTTGAGAAAGTTAGCCGTGACTGACGAAACGCGTCAGGGAGCGTCGTGACGTCAGACGCAAAGACATTGGAGTCTACACTAAGCGCTGGAGCGTATTAATCCAGGCGCGAGTGCTACAGGCACCATACGGGACCTCTTTCTTGGACTATACATAGCACACCTGCCTTGTGAATTTGCTGGGACTGAGCTCCATTGCCAACGGAGCCTGGGACGGCCTCAAAAGTCTGCAGTTTGACCGGATGGTGTTACCAGCCCTGGGAATCTGCTGTGACGTTGCTCCTTTACCAACGGAGCCTGGGACTGCCCCAAGAGTCTACAGTTAAACCGGATGGTGGTGATTATATATATCACATATGCTTGATTTTAATTGCATCTTTGTAAGTGCGTTTTTTACCCCCCTCTCTCCCCCTTCCCCCTCATTAAAACTTTTATACGCTATGGGCGTGCGCTCTCTCTTCTCTTTTCCTCTATAGATATTCTATGGACGTGGTTAGTCCATATTGAGAGCTGCCGGAGACCCTGCATACCAGCACCTATACCATTCATTGGACTATTTGAGGACTGGTTTATCCTTTTTTGCATGTTTTTTAATATATCATATTGTTCATGTTTTCTGGGCCTGATAATATTATAGGTCCCTATTACTATATGTGTGTATGTATTGCTTATAATTGAGGTATTTATCCCATATTGTTATAGCATATATATATATATATATATATATATATATATATATTTTTTGTACATGTTCCTTAGAGGCGCAGCTTTTTTCTTTTTTGTTTATTCCACATTAACCCCCCAGCAGCAGCCTTTGTATAGGAACCCATTAATATATAAACATGATGCAATCAGCAAAAGAGAGACACTCCAGAAGGAGTGGATTAATCCCTTCATTAATTACAGAGGATAATATGGATACAGAAAATAAAATAGATATAAAAGGTAATTTTTTCACATTAGAAACCTTAATGAAGGAAGAAATGAGACACTGGTGGGACGCTTGCTCTTTACAAGATTATACAGACCGTAAGATCATCCCCAGAGGTCTAAGGGTAACTAAATCCCCCACATTTGAAACCAATCCAGAATTTACAAAGGAATGGAATGAGACACTAGATAGGTGCTCATTCTCATTAATGAGACTTTTAATAGATTTTAGAGACGAGAAAGTTAAAGAATTGGAGTTAGAGATTGAAAAAATTCAGGGTATACTCAAACCGTATCATGATACTGAGGAATTTAGGGAATATGATGAAAAGACTAGTAGGAGAGTCATTACCTTTGAGAAGGAAGTTATTGACAGGAAAGATACAAAACTGAATCGGGATAAGGAGGACTATGCCACAAACAAGGTGAGGGTCTGGAGGCGAACTCAAAATCCTAATTATAGGAAGGGTGGTAGATATAGGTCTGGCTCCAGGTCTGGTAGAGGTGGTTCCCATTCACATAGGGACACATCCAATCATGCCCCTCCCAGTCATGATAAGCAACAAGGGGGTCGAGGCCCATCCAGTGGTTCCTCGCATACACACACTAGTGGGAGATTCTCGGTCCTAGAGGTCGAGTCTCCCACAGGGGACACTGGGGCAAGCCTTGGTAACTCCCATGTGCGGGAAACAGACAATACATCAGCTGATACTAGCAAAGGGGCCAGGTCTAAAGAACCCCCCACCACTCATAGATCAGCCCATTTTTTAGACGGGACCCCAAGGCAGGAGGGAAGGTCAAAAGGGAGAGATCCAGACAAACATTATCCCCTGTGGGACCGCGAGGCCCCGAACAGACCTTCGGGCCAGGGAAAAAGAGGAGCAGAGGAGTTAGGGCAGGCAGAGCTGTCCAGAGGAAGAAGGAAAACAGAGGAGGATTAGTTACACCATTAGAGAGTAGCAATATTTTTAACCTCTCATCCACTGTATTGACTGAATGTGAAAGGTCCTTATTGGAGAGGGGCTTATCTTTTGCCCCCAATACAGGTCCGAATCTGTTTCAATTGTTTATTGATCTAAACAGTTTTGTCAGAAAAATGACATTGAATAGACATTTTAAGATTCAGGAGAATAATATCAAAAGTACTGATCCAACAATTGTCTTTAATACACAGGAAGAAATATGTATTGATGCACTCACTTCATTGCTGAGGGACTCGGATTCACCTTCGGGATCACAGGCATCTCTTGACAATTTTGAACGGTCCACCAATCCGACCAGGTTTGTGGAGGGAGACTCAGATGAGGATTGTAGCATTAGGCATTCACCTTTCAGGCCTAAATCAGTCTTCTTCCCTTACCAGTCCAAGGGCGGTTTTGTGGAGACGTTCTATAGTCTGGTTTTACGTGACTTTGAGTCCATGTGTGCTAAACCTATTAAATTTAATCCCAATTTAACTAAAGGTGAGCTGGGCGCACTGGGCGGGCTTAAGATCAACCAGGATATAGTTATCAGACAGGCCGATAAGGGGGGGGGCATAGTCATTCAGGACTTATCTGCCTATCTCACTGAGGCACGCAGACTCCTGGGTGACTCGGCCTCCTATACCTTGTTGGAGTCCGATCCAGTGGACTCTTACCAGTTGTTGCTGAAGGAGCTCCTTATTTCTGCACTGGGTGATGGTATTATTTCAAAAGCGGAATATAAATTTCTATTTTGTTCACATCCACGCACTCCTATTTTTTATCACCTTCCTAAAGTGCACAAATCCTTGTCCAATCCCCCGGGTAGACCCATAGTATCGGGCGTGGAGTCGATGACATCAACCCTATCCCAATATGTTGACTATTTTCTCCACCCCTACGTCACTGCACTGAGGTCCCATGTTAGGGATACGCTCCATGTCATCGACTCCATTTCTGATATTAAGTGGAAATCCACCTATCTATGGGCTACATGTGATGTTTCATCATTATACACCTGCATTGAACATACCAAGGGTTTAGAGGCAATAAAATACTGGTTGGACAAGGATTCACTCTTTCCGGAAAAACACAGGTTATTTATTTTAGAAAGTATTCACTTCATCCTCGCGCACAATTATTTTTTATTTGAAGATAATTTTCACTTGCAAATCTGTGGAACGGCCATGGGTACGAGATTCGCTCCCAGCTATGCCAACCTCTTTATGGGGCATTGGGAGGAGTCCCATGTGTGGCAGAACAGCTTGCTTGGAGCGGGTCTCGTATACTATGGCCGTTTCATAGATGATATCATTATAGTTTGGGATGGAGAGGAGTCGGATTTATTCGATATCCTGAGCTCTTTCAGCAACAACTCGTTTGGACTGAAATTCACTTTTGATATTAATAACTTGTCCACTGTCTTTCTGGATCTGGCCCTGAGCATAGACACAGACTTGAATATTATCACCACCACACATTTCAAGTCTGTGTCTGTGAACAGCTACGTCCATGCGTCCAGCAACCATCACAAACACTGGCTCAACAATATTCCCTTGGGGCAGTTCAACAGAATACGGAGGAACTGCACAAGGGATGTTGACTTCGAAAACCAGTCAGTCACACTTGGGAAGAAATTTCTTTCTAAGGGATATGATCCCGTCGTGGTCTCCGATTCTCTCAGCAAGGTAAGTTCCATTGCCAGAACCACTTTGCTTGAGAAATCAAAAAATAAACAAAAAGGAAAACGTTTAGGATATGGCGCCCCAGTAACACATACAGGGACGGATAGGTCGACTGTGAGGTTTATTACCACCTATAACCAGTCATCAAAATCCATTAATAGAATTCTGAACGAGCATTGGTCCATTCTCAAGTGTGATCCCCATCTAGGACCCATCCTGCCGGATAGAGCTACTGTCACATACAGGAAGGCTAGAAGTATAAAAAGTATATTAGCTCCCACTAGGCTTAAGTCTTCCTCGATCTGTAATACTGCAAAAAATAAGGGACCACTGGGTAACCATCCCTGTGGCCGCAGTCGATGCATTACGTGCAGGCATCTTTTGAATAACACTCATGTCTGTTCTCACAGCAGGGGCATCACCTATGCCATCAGTAGCTTTATCACCTGTCTTAGCACTTACGTTGTGTATCTTATACAGTGCGGGTGCAGTCTAAAATACGTTGGACGCACCACGAGAACATTGGGAACGCGCTTCCTGGAACACAGGAGAAATGTTATCAAGGGTCTCAATAATCATAGTGTCTCTCGACACTTTAAATTATTTCATCAACAAAATCCCAAGACTATGCAGATTATGGGAATAGAGACCATTTCTCCTTGTGTTCTAGGAGGCGACCGATTCAAGACACTGTGTAGGCGGGAAACCTTTTGGATTCACCAATTGGGCACGCTTAATCCTGGGGGACTTAACGAATGTTTGGATGTCAGTACCTTAGTCTAGTCACTCCTTGGATGTCTCTTCCTGTTCTCTCCTCTGCTTCTCAGTCCATCCTTTGTCTGGATCTCCTCCAGAGATTCACCTTCCCCCCGCTCTTTCCCTCCCCTCCTTCCCCCCTCCCCCTCTTCACCCTCCTTCCCCTTTCCAACCCCCCCCCCCTTCCCCTCCCCCCCTATCCCACCTTATCCTTCCCCCCGTTTAGACAATGGATATATCTATGAATATTTATATTTGCACATTTATGTAGTTTCATTAAAAATAAGATTGTCACAAGGTTCAATAGACGGTAATAGATATTTATCTTCACATACACTATTATAATATTTGTATAGTTTTCATATAAAATTAAAATTAACTATCACTTGAATAAGTACTCACTAAGTTTGGCCATTTAGAGCCCGGGGAGTAAATAATGGGGAATGACACAGAAGGAAGAAATTTTCTTTTATTTAATTTTTATTTTTATTTTAAATTTATTTCCATATATACACTTCTTTACATATTTCACACAATTACATTCTTCATCCATACTACCTAACAATATAATTAATCAAAATATGCACTTATTTAATAGTTCTCCGGGTCCTGGCCTTGTTTGTGGCATACAAACTCTAGACTGATTTATATTATCCCTTATCTGATCAGTTTTCTTTTCCTACTAGGATCACATGATTCATTGTTTATATTTAATTTTTAAATGATTTACATACCCGCCAAGGGTTATTTGCACTTGATTGTGTTTGTATATTTGCACACTATTGCATTTTATCTATTTGTATATGATGTTATGTGATCTTCTGTCTTTTCATTAATTATATTCTTTATTAGCCTGTGTGTGAGTCAACCCTCTATATATACTGGGTGTGCTCAAATATCATTTAACTGATTACAGCATATCCCTAATATATAAACTAACAATTATTGGCTGATGATATCTTGAGTCACATGCAGGTTGTATGTGTTTATACTGGTCTGATACCTTTAGGATTTTTTCTTTTTTCTGATTTTTTCTTTTTTCTGTTCTTTTTTCTGTTTTTTTTTTTTTTTTTTTTCTGTTCTTATGAACAATGTTATACCAGTCTATGGGTAATATACATATGGTGTACATTTATGGTCTTTTATATATAATGATCTGTTATTATGTGTATATATGCAGAATATATGCCATTCATCCCAAAAGCATTGTGATTTAGACTGGTATTTAAAGTGTTAATTTTGTTTTTACTCTCACTATCTCCTCCAATCTTTTTAGGTTAATTGTTGTATTACATCCATATGTGTGTATATAAGTGTGCAGCAGTACGATAAACTATTGCAGTTGAGTAGGGGAGGGGACTTCTCTTAATTACCACCAGGAGGTTGCCTATATAATACCGGACCTCCCCCTCTCATGATATCCCTTTGAGAAAGTTAGCCGTGACTGACGAAACGCGTCAGGGAGCGTCGTGACGTCAGACGCAAAGACATTGGAGTCTACACTAAGCGCTGGAGCGTATTAATCCAGGCGCGAGTGCTACAGGCACCATACGGGACCTCTTTCTTGGACTATACATAGCACACCTGCCTTGTGAATTTGCTGGGACTGAGCTCCATTGCCAACGGAGCCTGGGACGGCCTCAAAAGTCTGCAGTTTGACCGGATGGTGTTACCAGCCCTGGGAATCTGCTGTGACGTTGCTCCTTTACCAACGGAGCCTGGGACTGCCCCAAGAGTCTACAGTTAAACCGGATGGTGGTGATTATATATATCACATATGCTTGATTTTAATTGCATCTTTGTAAGTGCGTTTTTTACCCCCCTCTCTCCCCCTTCCCCCTCATTAAAACTTTTATACGCTATGGGCGTGCGCTCTCTCTTCTCTTTTCCTCTATAGATATTCTATGGACGTGGTTAGTCCATATTGAGAGCTGCCGGAGACCCTGCATACCAGCACCTATACCATTCATTGGACTATTTGAGGACTGGTTTATCCTTTTTTGCATGTTTTTTAATATATCATATTGTTCATGTTTTCTGGGCCTGATAATATTATAGGTCCCTATTACTATATGTGTGTATGTATTGCTTATAATTGAGGTATTTATCCCATATTGTTATAGCATATATATATATATATATATATATATATATATTTTTTGTACATGTTCCTTAGAGGCGCAGCTTTTTTCTTTTTTGTTTATTCCACATTAACCCCCCAGCAGCAGCCTTTGTATAGGAACCCATTAATATATAAACATGATGCAATCAGCAAAAGAGAGACACTCCAGAAGGAGTGGATTAATCCCTTCATTAATTACAGAGGATAATATGGATACAGAAAATAAAATAGATATAAAAGGTAATTTTTTCACATTAGAAACCTTAATGAAGGAAGAAATGAGACACTGGTGGGACGCTTGCTCTTTACAAGATTATACAGACCGTAAGATCATCCCCAGAGGTCTAAGGGTAACTAAATCCCCCACATTTGAAACCAATCCAGAATTTACAAAGGAATGGAATGAGACACTAGATAGGTGCTCATTCTCATTAATGAGACTTTTAATAGATTTTAGAGACGAGAAAGTTAAAGAATTGGAGTTAGAGATTGAAAAAATTCAGGGTATACTCAAACCGTATCATGATACTGAGGAATTTAGGGAATATGATGAAAAGACTAGTAGGAGAGTCATTACCTTTGAGAAGGAAGTTATTGACAGGAAAGATACAAAACTGAATCGGGATAAGGAGGACTATGCCACAAACAAGGTGAGGGTCTGGAGGCGAACTCAAAATCCTAATTATAGGAAGGGTGGTAGATATAGGTCTGGCTCCAGGTCTGGTAGAGGTGGTTCCCATTCACATAGGGACACATCCAATCATGCCCCTCCCAGTCATGATAAGCAACAAGGGGGTCGAGGCCCATCCAGTGGTTCCTCGCATACACACACTAGTGGGAGATTCTCGGTCCTAGAGGTCGAGTCTCCCACAGGGGACACTGGGGCAAGCCTTGGTAACTCCCATGTGCGGGAAACAGACAATACATCAGCTGATACTAGCAAAGGGGCCAGGTCTAAAGAACCCCCCACCACTCATAGATCAGCCCATTTTTTAGACGGGACCCCAAGGCAGGAGGGAAGGTCAAAAGGGAGAGATCCAGACAAACATTATCCCCTGTGGGACCGCGAGGCCCCGAACAGACCTTCGGGCCAGGGAAAAAGAGGAGCAGAGGAGTTAGGGCAGGCAGAGCTGTCCAGAGGAAGAAGGAAAACAGAGGAGGATTAGTTACACCATTAGAGAGTAGCAATATTTTTAACCTCTCATCCACTGTATTGACTGAATGTGAAAGGTCCTTATTGGAGAGGGGCTTATCTTTTGCCCCCAATACAGGTCCGAATCTGTTTCAATTGTTTATTGATCTAAACAGTTTTGTCAGAAAAATGACATTGAATAGACATTTTAAGATTCAGGAGAATAATATCAAAAGTACTGATCCAACAATTGTCTTTAATACACAGGAAGAAATATGTATTGATGCACTCACTTCATTGCTGAGGGACTCGGATTCACCTTCGGGATCACAGGCATCTCTTGACAATTTTGAACGGTCCACCAATCCGACCAGGTTTGTGGAGGGAGACTCAGATGAGGATTGTAGCATTAGGCATTCACCTTTCAGGCCTAAATCAGTCTTCTTCCCTTACCAGTCCAAGGGCGGTTTTGTGGAGACGTTCTATAGTCTGGTTTTACGTGACTTTGAGTCCATGTGTGCTAAACCTATTAAATTTAATCCCAATTTAACTAAAGGTGAGCTGGGCGCACTGGGCGGGCTTAAGATCAACCAGGATATAGTTATCAGACAGGCCGATAAGGGGGGGGGCATAGTCATTCAGGACTTATCTGCCTATCTCACTGAGGCACGCAGACTCCTGGGTGACTCGGCCTCCTATACCTTGTTGGAGTCCGATCCAGTGGACTCTTACCAGTTGTTGCTGAAGGAGCTCCTTATTTCTGCACTGGGTGATGGTATTATTTCAAAAGCGGAATATAAATTTCTATTTTGTTCACATCCACGCACTCCTATTTTTTATCACCTTCCTAAAGTGCACAAATCCTTGTCCAATCCCCCGGGTAGACCCATAGTATCGGGCGTGGAGTCGATGACATCAACCCTATCCCAATACTGCACCGACACACTTTATTCGAGCAAATACCCGGTATGTACCTGGCAGATACCTGGAATGCGCCACTCCTAACCTCTGACAAGCCCCGTTGCATTTGCCTTCCCAGCCTGGGTTCATGCCTGGCTGATGGGCGGCTGATCTGTTAAATGATAATGATTAGGATTTAATAGGCTGCAATGCTTCGCGTGTCTACCAGATGGCATAAATTCATGAATTGTAATGCAGTTTATATATATATACTGTGCAGTATTGCAGCCAGCGGGAATAAAATGCTTCAATCCCTGCTTGGAAAATAACTCAATGTACTCGGGCAGAAAACAGTCACAAACCTCAATACACCCGGGTATACCCGAATTCGTGGCACTAGCCAAGCTCGAATAAAGTGTGTCGCCAGTGTATGTTGACTATTTTCTCCACCCCTACGTCACTGCACTGAGGTCCCATGTTAGGGATACGCTCCATGTCATCGACTCCATTTCTGATATTAAGTGGAAATCCACCTATCTATGGGCTACATGTGATGTTTCATCATTATACACCTGCATTGAACATACCAAGGGTTTAGAGGCAATAAAATACTGGTTGGACAAGGATTCACTCTTTCCGGAAAAACACAGGTTATTTATTTTAGAAAGTATTCACTTCATCCTCGCGCACAATTATTTTTTATTTGAAGATAATTTTCACTTGCAAATCTGTGGAACGGCCATGGGTACGAGATTCGCTCCCAGCTATGCCAACCTCTTTATGGGGCATTGGGAGGAGTCCCATGTGTGGCAGAACAGCTTGCTTGGAGCGGGTCTCGTATACTATGGCCGTTTCATAGATGATATCATTATAGTTTGGGATGGAGAGGAGTCGGATTTATTCGATATCCTGAGCTCTTTCAGCAACAACTCGTTTGGACTGAAATTCACTTTTGATATTAATAACTTGTCCACTGTCTTTCTGGATCTGGCCCTGAGCATAGACACAGACTTGAATATTATCACCACCACACATTTCAAGTCTGTGTCTGTGAACAGCTACGTCCATGCGTCCAGCAACCATCACAAACACTGGCTCAACAATATTCCCTTGGGGCAGTTCAACAGAATACGGAGGAACTGCACAAGGGATGTTGACTTCGAAAACCAGTCAGTCACACTTGGGAAGAAATTTCTTTCTAAGGGATATGATCCCGTCGTGGTCTCCGATTCTCTCAGCAAGGTAAGTTCCATTGCCAGAACCACTTTGCTTGAGAAATCAAAAAATAAACAAAAAGGAAAACGTTTAGGATATGGCGCCCCAGTAACACATACAGGGACGGATAGGTCGACTGTGAGGTTTATTACCACCTATAACCAGTCATCAAAATCCATTAATAGAATTCTGAACGAGCATTGGTCCATTCTCAAGTGTGATCCCCATCTAGGACCCATCCTGCCGGATAGAGCTACTGTCACATACAGGAAGGCTAGAAGTATAAAAAGTATATTAGCTCCCACTAGGCTTAAGTCTTCCTCGATCTGTAATACTGCAAAAAATAAGGGACCACTGGGTAACCATCCCTGTGGCCGCAGTCGATGCATTACGTGCAGGCATCTTTTGAATAACACTCATGTCTGTTCTCACAGCAGGGGCATCACCTATGCCATCAGTAGCTTTATCACCTGTCTTAGCACTTACGTTGTGTATCTTATACAGTGCGGGTGCAGTCTAAAATACGTTGGACGCACCACGAGAACATTGGGAACGCGCTTCCTGGAACACAGGAGAAATGTTATCAAGGGTCTCAATAATCATAGTGTCTCTCGACACTTTAAATTATTTCATCAACAAAATCCCAAGACTATGCAGATTATGGGAATAGAGACCATTTCTCCTTGTGTTCTAGGAGGCGACCGATTCAAGACACTGTGTAGGCGGGAAACCTTTTGGATTCACCAATTGGGCACGCTTAATCCTGGGGGACTTAACGAATGTTTGGATGTCAGTACCTTAGTCTAGTCACTCCTTGGATGTCTCTTCCTGTTCTCTCCTCTGCTTCTCAGTCCATCCTTTGTCTGGATCTCCTCCAGAGATTCACCTTCCCCCCGCTCTTTCCCTCCCCTCCTTCCCCCCTCCCCCTCTTCACCCTCCTTCCCCTTTCCAACCCCCCCCCCTTCCCCTCCCCCCCTATCCCACCTTATCCTTCCCCCCGTTTAGACAATGGATATATCTATGAATATTTATATTTGCACATTTATGTAGTTTCATTAAAAATAAGATTGTCACAAGGTTCAATAGACGGTAATAGATATTTATCTTCACATACACTATTATAATATTTGTATAGTTTTCATATAAAATTAAAATTAACTATCACTTGAATAAGTACTCACTAAGTTTGGCCATTTAGAGCCCGGGGAGTAAATAATGGGGAATGACACAGAAGGAAGAAATTTTCTTTTATTTAATTTTTATTTTTATTTTAAATTTATTTCCATATATACACTTCTTTACATATTTCACACAATTACATTCTTCATCCATACTACCTAACAATATAATTAATCAAAATATGCACTTATTTAATAGTTCTCCGGGTCCTGGCCTTGTTTGTGGCATACAAACTCTAGACTGATTTATATTATCCCTTATCTGATCAGTTTTCTTTTCCTACTAGGATCACATGATTCATTGTTTATATTTAATTTTTAAATGATTTACATACCCGCCAAGGGTTATTTGCACTTGATTGTGTTTGTATATTTGCACACTATTGCATTTTATCTATTTGTATATGATGTTATGTGATCTTCTGTCTTTTCATTAATTATATTCTTTATTAGCCTGTGTGTGAGTCAACCCTCTATATATACTGGGTGTGCTCAAATATCATTTAACTGATTACAGCATATCCCTAATATATAAACTAACAATTATTGGCTGATGATATCTTGAGTCACATGCAGGTTGTATGTGTTTATACTGGTCTGATACCTTTAGGATTTTTTCTTTTTTCTGATTTTTTCTTTTTTCTGTTCTTTTTTCTGTTTTTTTTTTTTTTTTTTTTTTTTTTTTTTTTCTGTTCTTATGAACAATGTTATACCAGTCTATGGGTAATATACATATGGTGTACATTTATGGTCTTTTATATATAATGATCTGTTATTATGTGTATATATGCAGAATATATGCCATTCATCCCAAAAGCATTGTGATTTAGACTGGTATTTAAAGTGTTAATTTTGTTTTTACTCTCACTATCTCCTCCAATCTTTTTAGGTTAATTGTTGTATTACATCCATATGTGTGTATATAAGTGTGCAGCAGTACGATAAACTATTGCAGTTGAGTAGGGGAGGGGACTTCTCTTAATTACCACCAGGAGGTTGCCTATATAATACCGGACCTCCCCCTCTCATGATATCCCTTTGAGAAAGTTAGCCGTGACTGACGAAACGCGTCAGGGAGCGTCGTGACGTCAGACGCAAAGACATTGGAGTCTACACTAAGCGCTGGAGCGTATTAATCCAGGCGCGAGTGCTACAGGCACCATACGGGACCTCTTTCTTGGACTATACATAGCACACCTGCCTTGTGAATTTGCTGGGACTGAGCTCCATTGCTAACGGAGCCTGGGACGGCCTCAAAAGTCTGCAGTTTGACCGGATGGTGTTACCAGCCCTGGGAATCTGCTGTGACGTTGCTCCTTTACCAACGGAGCCTGGGACTGCCCCAAGAGTCTACAGTTAAACCGGATGGTGGTGATTATATATATCACATATGCTTGATTTTAATTGCATCTTTGTAAGTGCGTTTTTTACCCCCCTCTCTCCCCCTTCCCCCTCATTAAAACTTTTATACGCTATGGGCGTGCGCTCTCTCTTCTCTTTTCCTCTATATATATATTTATATATATATATATATATATATATATATATATATATATATATATATATATATATTATACATTACAGTATATATTATTAAATAATATTCTTATAAATGTGCATTATTCATGTTTCCCCATGTTTTAGAAATGTTTTCTAAATGTTTATCCAATTTCAATCTGCCAAAAGAACTTAATAAAGACTGCATTATGTATTATTCATGATTATTTTTATATTTGTATTTTTTGGTTCCTGATAAAATAAAATAAATATTTATTCACTTTCCTGCTAATCATAATCATTAACAACAACCACAAATCCCACCTCCCACCCCTACAGTACACCAATGAATAAGAATGAATGACAAAACAACATGAATCAGTTAATGTTTTTTTTACTCTCAATTCTCACAATGCTGTGCAAATCGGATTTACATTTCAAAATCGAGAAGGGATTTTCCAAAGTGTTACCGTAAACAAAGCCTCTAAGGGTTTGGGGGGGGGGGGGGTGGTGTGATTACACGCAGGCACACTGAGGCTTTGTAGCTTGGCTATGGACAGATTAAGAACACAATGGTAATATTCAGAAAATTAACGACTCTGTGGAGAGAGGGGGTTGGATGACTCATGCGCTGTAAGCAGCAAGCTCCCATCTCTAAAAGGATTAGAGTACACGCAGGCGCAGTCAGGCGATTGACGCTTGGCTAGGGATGGATTAAAAATGCAATGACTAAAGTAACTGCAGAAAATGAATGACTCTGGAGGTGTGTGGCTAAAATAGTTTGTGTGTGCATGGGG
The DNA here is from genome assembly GCF_040206685.1 of Ascaphus truei. NCBI lineage: Eukaryota > Metazoa > Chordata > Amphibia > Anura > Ascaphidae > Ascaphus > Ascaphus truei. The sequence continues at coordinate 399,820,093 of NC_134485.1, read as the reverse complement.
GAGGGCTGAAGGATTAGTTGTGCTGCAGTTCAAAGAAATAACATACTGTAGAGTACAGTACTGTAATTTCAAAAGGCAGTTCATCATAATAATTCGATCAATAAACCCCCAAATACAACCCCCAAATACAGTACATAAAAAGCAAGTCACTTTAACTCCCTGTGCCTCAGGCACCAAAACAAACAGTAGATTGTTAGCTCCACCGGACAGGCAGGTACCTGTGCCTGCAAAATGTATATGCAAAGCGCCACGTATACTCTACACATAACCTCTCCTCTCTCAATGAAGTACTGTACTGTTCACAGAATGAGGAACAAGATACTTACAGACGGAAAAAATAATATTTCTATATACAGTATATATACGGTATATATATTATACAGTACATTACAGTATGTATTATTAATTAATATTCATATAAATGTCAATTTTTCATGTATCTCCATGTTTTACAAATGTTTTGTAAATGTTTCTCCGATTTCAATCTGCCAGAAGAATTTAATAAAGGCTGCAGTATGTATTATTCATGATTATTTTTATCTTTGTATTTTTTCCCTGATGAAATACAATAAATATTTATTCACATTCCTGGTTATCGTAATCATTGACAACAACCACACCCCTCCCCCCCCGACAGTATAAGAATGAATGAAAAAACAACATGTATCAGTTAATGGTTTTTTTACTCTCAATTCTCACAATGCCGTGCACATCAGATTTACATTTCAAATTCGAGAGGGGATTTTCCAAAGCGTTACCGTAAACAAAGCCTCTAAGGGTTGGGGGGGGGGGGTGTGTGATTACACGCAGGCGCACTGAGGCTTTGTAGCTCGGCTATGGACAGATTAAGAACACAAATTAACGACTCTGGGGAGAGAGGGATTTGGGTGACTAACGCGCTGTAAGCAGCAAGCTCCCATCTCTAAAAGGATTAGAGTACACGCAGGCGCAGTCAGGCGATTGACGCTTGGCTAGGGACGGATTAAAAACACAATGACTACAGTAACTGCAGAAAACGAGCAACGCGCCACGTACTGTATACTCTACACAAAACCTCTCCTCTCTCAATGAAGTACTGTACTGTTCACAGAATGAGGAACAAGATACTGTACAGACGGAAAAATAATATTTCTATATACAGTATATATATATATATATATATATATATATATATATATATATATATATATATATATATATGTATACAGTATATATTATACAGTACATTAAAGTATATACTGTATTATTGATTAATATTTATTCACATGCCACAGATTGAATATCGTTATACAGTGAGATGTTTTTGCAGGCTTGTGGAGAAAGGAAAATAAAAAAAATTACCATAAAAAATGTTTTGGTAATCACAGATAAGACCATACTGTTGTGCTGGACTGTATTGTTATCTACTGTACTGTACAGTACATGTTTTGACCTGCTGTACTGTACATAAATAAAGGAGATGTTGTTGTGTGTTTTTTTACTGCCAGACCGCAAAGCCGCAAGATCAGCAACATTGTCAAAAAAGAGCAATGATCGCGCAAATGGCGTGGGAACTAGAGCCTCGGTCAAGTTCACGGCCAATTGGCGTGGGAACTTCTGTTCTAGGGCACCTAGAAATAAAATTCATTTTGCCCCTAGATGTTAGGAACCCCCTCACTTGACCCCAACAGGGTCCGACCAGTAATGGCGACGAGAAAGGGTCACGCCAGAGGAGGGTCCTATCATTGACCGTAATGGCGGAGAAAGCCGCACTGCTTTGAAACGGCTAAGTCAGAATGAGCAGAAACCTGGAACCCATAACTCCGGTTCTGTTCAACCTAGAGGGCTCAGATTCGGTCACCATGTAGTCCTAGTTCCGGCAGGATTGCATGGCAAATAGTGACCCTCTCGTGGCAACAGAACGGAGTCAGGTAAAGTTTAGGTTTCTGCCATTGACTTGCATGGCTGAAAAAAGCCACTTTTGTAATGTGCTTTTAAACTGTATTTTTGTATCTCCGGTTCTGGGGGACATGGAAGGCTGATATTTGGCCACTATGGCAAGGGTCCTTCCGCATGAGGACCAGGCAAATTTCAACCCACTCAGACCCACGGAACGGATTATTTTAAATTATATTTATATATTTATATTTTAAAGATATTAAAGAATGTATTGTATTTTGGTCACTCACTCAAATACAGTAAGCAAGCAGTGGTGGGCGAAGTTACAAGCGCATGCGCAGCAAATTACTGCTGTCAAGCAGGAATGTGATTCAAACCAGACACACATTCAAAGGAATGGTGTGGGAGAGATGTAATGTGTGTTATGAAAATCAAGTTAAAAACAAATTTATTGGGAGAGATCCTCAATTAAAATATACGGTCCCCAATACATAAATCCTATGTTAGCGGCGAATTAAAAATAAGGTGGAGGAAGGGTAGACCCAAAAGGAGTATGTATCCCAAATAAATTCTAGGCTACTGTAGCTCTATACCCTCTAACACGGCAGGTAAGTATATGCAATGATACAGTGTATGGTTTCTACAGATAATGTTTCTAAATGTTTGATACAGTGTGTAGCACTGACATGTGAAAGGAGATACAATATTGCCAAAAGGGCTACTCAAACAATGTCAGCAGCGAGGGTTCCCTTTACACTGCTACAGTACTGTACACGCCTATGCATTTCAACAATTTTCAAATGAGACATACAGTACAGTACCATACAGCAGCAGAGCACTGCAAATGCATGTACTTTAAATATGCAATTTTACTATTACTGTGTGCGCACGCACAGACTGTGTACTGACGTAGGTTGAACCGCGAAGGTATTAGACTTCAAAGACAACAGCTCGCAAACGCCCCCATGAGTTTTTACACGGCACTGCAGTATTGCAGACAGCGAGAATAAAATGTTTGAATCACGGACGCGAAAATAACGCAATTCACTCTGGGCGAAAACGACACAAAACCGCACATAACCGGGATAATCTGAAATTCGCGGAGCTAGCCGAGATAGAATAAAGGTTGTCGCCACTGTATACTGTTTTCTGCACGAACACTGCTATTGAATCATATGGAAACTCTGTGATATTCTGCATTACAACAAGTTATGTTGTGTTTTCTGGGGGAATAATATTACTCTCTACATCTGTAATAAGGAATAAAATTATGCACTCAACCATACTGTACATTTATACATCTCATTATAATATATATCGTATGTCTGTTTACTCCTCCTAAGAATATTGTCATCACCTTAATAATGAGAATTTTCACCACTTTTTTCCCACACACAGTAAATCTACTGCGTGTGTGTGTGTGGGGGGGGGGGGGAGTGGTGAAAATTATCATTATTTATCTTTACAGTGCCCTTATTACTTACCAGGTATGTCATGGCACAAATGCCAGATTTCTAGGGGATGATTGGGCCAACTGCACCAATGGCTTGCAGAAATGGAAGTGGAAGGGGCTATACTTATGTTTCTATCAGAAAGGGCCTTCATGTGATCACTGATAAAATGGCACTGAAAGGGTTAACTGATGCCTAGAGATACATATCCTATGTATATTACCATTGGTCAGTTTTATAACAAAAAAAGTGTTAGTGGACTAGCAAGGAAATGAAATAAGGTGCACATATACTAAACCTTCCCATTAACCACTAAACTAAAACTGCTCATTTTAAACAGCCAAAATATGAATTAATATGAACTGTCAGAAGCAGCCAAGCTTGTAAACCGAATACCAAAACAAATTACTGTGATAAACAAATGTTCTTGCTGCTTTTCTCTTATTCTAACCATGACATATGGGATGGGAACTCAGCAGAGGAGCTGAAGTACCAGGCACAGGGAAAGCAATCTCGTAGAATTTGAAAATCTAAGAAAAATAATCATCACACTAATGAAATGTCACACTATTAATTATTACAAGGGGATTTTTATGCATGCTTCCTATTTTCCTGCTGTGAATATGTACTTGCTAGTATAGCTGTGTCATTAGCAGCCAGTCTCAGTTGCAATGTATTTCTTGATTATTTAGATAGATGTATAAATATTGCTTGCCAGGCATACAAAAATCTTGGTTAGGAAATCTAAATTGACTAGCCCAACATATTTTTTAGTGGTCCCTCATGATAGCAGTGTAACAGGTGTTCCCTCGCCCTCTGGAAGATTGCACTGTTACCTGTACTCTCCTTGTGCTGTACCTGTGAGGCTCACAGGATTGCTGAGTGTCCGCCGATAGTAGTGGGGAAGACAGGACAGGCTTTTGGATATAGAGCTCTCATCTCGTTCTGGGTGCAGCGCCTCCATTCCCAGCAGGCCCCATCAGTGCTGGAAAACCATCTTGCACTCCCCTGATAAACTGCAGTCACAGGCAGGAGTATAAAACCAGCAACTGGTCTTTATTGAGTACAGCAGTACGCATCAACAATGCCCTTTCTTCTTGACCCTGAACTCAACCCCAGGACTTGAGGCCCCAAAGGTCTATCTGACTCCCATGCTCCGTGGTGGAGTATGGGGTAGTTGTTGCCACTCTCCTGTGGGATCTCTCTCCCTCTCTCTCTCTCTCTCTCTCTCTCTCTCTCTCTCTCTCTCTCTCTCTCTCTCTCTCTCTCTCTCTCTCTCTTTCTCTCTCTTTCTCTTCCCTGAGGAAGGAGAACTCCCTAAATGTGGATCTGCAGCCCCTTTTTTACCCAGTGGAGGGTCCTAGGTCTGAGTCCCTGATAGGGCCGTACACAAGACTTAGGCATACCCCCCGTCACTCAAGGGAGTTTTTTACTGCTGCAGCAGCAAGGGCATAGATATGAACCTAACACTACCTGCATTGGTACCAGGGCTTAGGTATTAGGTAGGGCAGATTAGTAGCCCAGAGGATACATGGCTACAGCAGCAATGGGAAAGCTTTGAATATACAGTATAAGGTGTCTACAATGTGCTGCTCTATGTTTGGAACACACTATTCAGTTCATGAAATCACTTGGGATATGTTTACATTGTTATAAATGTAATCTGAAATAAAGGTGCGTTTTCAATAATATATTTTAAATAATAATTGTAATTGAAGAGCAGCGGGTAAGACTATTTACTACAGAGAATAAAACACTACATAAAAAGAAGCCAGATTTTTTATTTCATCAGTCGATCATTCAAAGACATAAAAAAATCTCATTTTTGTGGCTCATGTTATAATAAAGCTTCTTTATGCATTCGCAGAAGCCTATTTCTAACCAGGCTTCAGTACAGTATATTTTTAAAGCGGAGCATCGGATTTATAAACAAGCCTTAATTTGAAATATAGCATGTGTAGACACTTTTAATTCTTCATATATTAAAAAGTTCATGAGTACTATGTTTATCAAATAGAAAATCTAATAAAGATACAATAAATGCAAGTCAAATATTGCAAACCTACTTATTAGTAAAAAGGATGAAAATTATATATAAAAAAATAAAAAGAACTCTGCCTCTAAAATTGGATTCACAGTAAGTGGAGCTCTCTGGTCTGTAAATTAAAAAGACAGTAAAAGACAGGGAGAAGCAGGTACCAGTCAAGGATGTGTATTTTTTTTAATTATTATTATTATCGTTTATGTGTAAAGCATCAACATATTCTGCAGCGCGATACAGTGTGGGTTCAGAGTTACATCAATTGCACAAACAGGATTATAAACTAGTGCAAACAGATACAAAGATGTAATGAGGGCCTGAAGAAGGGGCAATGCTGATACAAAAAGGTCAAGTGGCTGCTCATTGTGGTATGTGGTCCACCTGTACAGTTGGTTCCATTAAGGTTTAGGTGTGGGGATGATATATAGCGTGGAGTTTAGTCCAGCCGCATAGCTGGTAGCAATAGGGTTGGGGAGCAGAGCAGGGATGTTATGTGTATGCCAGATAGGCTTCCTTAAAAAGGTGAGATTTTAGAGAGTTTTTAAATGTCTGAAAGCTGGTGGAGAGTCTGATGGCACATGGTATGTAATTCCAGGGAGAGGGGGCAGCATGGGAGAAATCATAGGCGGGAGTAAGAGGAGGTAATAAAGCAGAAGGAGAGGCAGATATCGTGGGCAGAATGGAGGGAGCGTTTAGGAGTATATTTGGGGAAGACGGCTAAGATGTAAAAGGGGAATGCATTTGTAAGTCAGAGCAAGGGTGTATCATATTTTAAACTTAGTAAAGATGATCATTTTTAAAATGTGACTTTCTTTGCTGTTTCTACTCATTAAGATTTGTCCCACTTAGTATAACATGTGGTTAATGTCAATATCATATGCAGGGGCACTTAGCTGCAATAATCTAGAATCAACAGTGTTAAACAGACGATGTATATATTACCAAGGGTTCCCCTAGAACAAAGAAGTTAAGGGTATATATTTTATGCTTTAAAACACACATTTTATGCTAGACTGCAATGTTATAAATGATATATACTGTAATAAAAGTTGTTAAAAAATAAAACCCTACCACAACAATATTGTTTTACATAAATACGATAAGTGGGTCAGGCTTCCATAAGGTCAAACAAAAACATTACACGACTCAAATACAATACATATACGGTATAATAATGGCTCAGCACTTTTTATCGAATCTACTGCTCTAGACGCACCCTTTAACAGTTTAGCACTGTTACGATGTGCTAACCACAAACAAGGCGTGACCATGGGGCCGAGGTGGGGATGGATATAAACACCACCCACAGCCGCGTAGGCACGCCTGGAGTGTAGGTTGGTCAAGGTAGCCGGGTCTGGGTTGGAAAGATACAGATAGTCGATATACTTGCCGGGGTCTCAGTTGGAGAGGTACGGATCGTTGCAGGTACTATTAGCTGGGGTCCGAGTTGGAGAGAGGAGAATAGTCGTATGGGTTCCGAGGTGTGGATTGTCGTAGATAGCCAGGGTCAGGAGTACAGAAGAGCGGAGTTCAAAACAAGCCGGGTCAATAACAGAAAGCTGCGAACAAGAGGACAAGACTGCAAGGCTAGGAAGCAACGAACACAACGGAACATTTAATTATGCTCAGCCAATGTGCCAGTGGCACAGCTGAGCATATATAGGAGAGCATCCTATGAGAAGAAGGTGATATGAAGGTGTGTCAGCAGTGGTGACCACAATTGACCGCTCCACTGCGCAGGACAGGTGTGGGGAGGTGCCCAGGTGAATTACTGAGGGCTCGTCTCTTGCGCGTGCTTGCCGCATGCTGCGCGTGTTCATTGTGCCCCGCTGACGGAGCGGCGTGGGTGGAGTCCAGAGGCGGGCCAGAGAAGAAAGCATAAAGCTTTGAGCGGGGTTCGCACGCGCGCCCTGCATGGCAAACAGTTCCTGGAGCAGTAAGAGCAGGTGAAGCAAGAGGAGCGGGGCCCCCAGCAGCGGAGGAAGGTAAGCGGGGAGCTTGCCGAGTGCAGCGTGACTCCTCGATCCTTACAAGTACCATGTCACCAGAGAATTCTCTGCTACATGTAGATAGTTGCCATGCCCGCTTTCTCTATATGGGCATTTCCAGAAGACAAATTCTGCATTTCCGACATATTTGTTCTATATCAGACGACTTTTGGAACAAATCAAGAGATTTCTAAATCCGGTTGTGATAGATCAATTATACAAGGGGCCTTTGATTATGCGATTTGCAAAGATAGAAAAGATCTTATCTCGTCTGATCCATCTAGATATTATGGACATGAAGAAATGCACTCAAAATACTTCTCATTTAAACCCACCATACTTTACTACACAATATAACAAACAGGCTACTTCCATCACTTCTATCATTAGAAAGCCTTGTTCCATTCTATCTCTAGATCCTCTAATGAAAATTATCACATATTCAGATCCAAAATTTGTCTTCAAGAAATCACAAACATTGGGTAATATAATTTCCCATAGCATGTTTCAGAGATCAAATGCAGGTAACAGAAAGAAGGGATTCTTTCCTATGTTGACAGGATCCTCAAAATGGGGTCGATGAAAAGTATGTCCACATTTGCAAAAAAAACAGACATTTCAAAATAAAGAAAAAAAACAAGACATTCAAAATTAAATCATTTATGACATGTAACACAAATGACATAATCTATTTTCTAAGCTGTGGATGCGATAAACAATAGGTCGGTCTCACTACAAGATCTTTAAAGATACTGTACAGATCTTGACTTGTCTATGACCCACTAAAGTAACTGAATTTTTTTATATACTCTGTTTCCCGTGCCTTTCCTTTTGATTACCAGCAGTACTCCTTTTGGAATATGTAAGCATTGTTTAATATGTTTATTTCTAGTGAATTCCTGTGTGGGGTTTAGTTCGTGCTTTCAAGCTTAGACAGTAGTGCAGACCATTCAGAAACCCCATTATACATGTGATACTGCTGACATATTTTATTTGGAGCTCAAGCTTTTATACTTAATTTTATGTCTGGATATTGCCTTTACTTCATAAAACTTATTTGATACTTACCTCACCACATTTGTTTTTGGTTGACACTTTTGTTTGTGATTATCACCCCATATGGTAGGAGCTTGTTTCACATTTGATTATAAAGAGCTGCTTGCGGAGAGGACATCTAAATATGTAGCGCGATGGTTGATCGCTCAGTCGGCGCGGAATCCGCCTTAGGTGCGGTCCTGATCCCGCGTGATCATGAAGCCCTGAGACCAGACTAATGGACGATCAGGATTAACATAGCGGGGGTCCCTGCTTCTAAATGGGACTCCCGCTGTGTGAACCCTACCGGGCTGCATCAGTCTACTGTATAAGAGACGCACAATGAGAGCAGGCAAAATCAGTCACTCTCTCTGCGCACCTCTAACAGGTGATCACATGGCTTTTATTTAATATTTTAATAACTATTATTGAAACAGGGGCTGTATGGAGCTAAACCTCATACATTCAGCCCCGGGGACCCCCTGCTTCACGAGTAATAGGCCCCGGTATGGTATGCCGGTATCTCCCTTGCATTTGAATGTCCTGATCAAATGACGCGGGAGATTTATCCATGCAGGGAGGTATGCATGGTAGATTTTTTATTCATGTTTATTATAATATATTGCTATTTGGATGCACTTGATTTCACATTATTCACGGTCACTGCACTTTTCAGAGTGGCCATTATTTAGTACCGTCCTGCTTACCGTAGTTTCACACAGCACTTATGCCCCCCTTGTTTTTTCTTTTTTTTATTACACATGTTTTCTCACTCACACTATTATTGATACACTTTTGATTTTGCATTCACTACTTGACACCCTGTTACACCTTCTAAGAGTGGACACATATACACTGGCGGCTGCTTTTATTCTTCTGCGGCCTTTTCCCCGCAATTTTAAAAATCGCGGGCAAATCGGGTCAAATCGCAGGATGTTGCGGCCCGTTCACGGCCGTTTCCCGGCTGTTTTGTGCACCTGCGGGCATTGCCATTGTGCGCCATTGTTTAGCGCTATTAGCGCTATCAGCTGTTATCAGCTGTATTCAGGCCTCTTTCGGACCGCGCAGAGAAGGCTCGTGACCATCGGCAAACATGCCCGAAAATTTTCAGGTATGTTTTAGGATAAACGTGGTCGCAGCAGTACACACAACCATCACATCTTGGTCTTAATATTTTATTAAGCGGGGTACTTTATTCTCTTCACCTTCACCATTTAGGTGTTCACAATATTTCACTGGATATTCATCCTCCAGACCCTTTGATACTTTGTATTTTTTGTATTGTGGATACTTTTGTCTCTTTAAACATTCTCACATGTGATCTATATGACTGCTACTGCCACCATATATTGAGTAGCCTTTTTCTTTATTTAGTGTTTCTCTGTTTGTGTACGGTCGTGATTGTCTGATATGAATTTTTGAACTGTTGTTGGATGTTTATTTTAATTGGTGTTTTAAGTCAAAGTACATTTTTATTGTTATACCATCTGCATTTGTAGTTCCGAGTGCTATCAAGTAGGGGTCCTTCTCTCTGTTTGTGTTACAGTACATTATCATACGTACAGTACCCCTACGTGCACCCCTACTACCTGTTATAGGCTGACGCTAGAGCATCACATTCCTTTCCTCCCCCCTCCCTTTCTTTTCCTGTGATATTTACAGTACAAAAGAGGCAGCAAGCTTGAGAACTGGGAAGAACCACAATAAACAGGTAACTGTGAATAGGAATGGGAGGTCTTATATAGGCCTGGCTGGGGCTATTGATGCAGGTGCAGGTAATGAGGCAATCAGGACCTTATAGAGTTCTCCATAGAAAATCAGACAACCAGCAATGGCAGTCCCTGTGGCAAAGTGGTAGAAATCCAGCCGGAGAGCGAGGGACATCCCTGACATAATGATATACAATATAAGATGAACAACATGCTTAATAATGCCCAAAGGCATAGATGGTTAACAAAAAGAGATGCAGCATACCTAGCAGTGCAACAGAATAATACATAAGTTCCAGCGCTAATCAACAGCTGATTACACTCAATGAAAATCGTGAAATTACACACAGTGAAATTGTTAACATTGATAAATAGTAAACTTTTAGAACAAAGACTCCTGCAGCCTACAGCACTCCCGGATTGTCCAAATCATTCCAACAGATGTAGAAAACAATAGTCCTCTTTGGTGCAGGTCTCAGATGAAAGTGCACAGAAACAAAAGTTAAAATGTGTAAAATACCTTACAGTGTTAATATGATAAACAATCCTCAAAGTGACTTACCTCACTAATATGATGGTGATCACTTTGAAACAGAATATTGCAATATCAAGATAGGAGTATAACCCTTTAAGCCTCCCAGTGCTCACATGCTAGACTGGTTAAAAAAAAAAAAACCTGTCCTGAACACTCACATCAATAATCAGGGAGATAAATGGGATGTCACTTGCTGCAATACTTGGTCACGATTAGCTTGAACCCAATGGATTACACAAACATTGCGTCCAAATATAGGGAAATAGAAAAATAACATACTGTATCATAATCTCACTCATGGATTGCCTGGTTTTATACACTTTTATCAGCCGAAACAAAGTCCCTTCTCGTGGTAGCCAAGGCTGGAATCCCTGAGGTGCTGTGTACAGGTGTCTGCATTCTCTGTGATCCTCGATGCTCATGCATGCTCACTTCCTCACAGCATTCTCGATCCACCCCCTCAATGTGATGATGTCACCGGTCACTGCCGATCCTTAGAATGGGTGTTCAAGGCTTTCAATGAGGTTAATTTGCATTTTGCGGATTCTGGAACCCATCAACGGATTTGTAGAATCCAATCCGCATACTCATGAATCTGCCTACGGATTGCCGATTTTGCGGATTGGATGCTACAAATCCGTAGACAAGTTGTATCCAATGGTGTTTTTTTATGAATCTGCTAGGATTAAAACTGACCAAATTTGCAGATCTTACACCATGAAACAGGTTTTGGTTTGAAAATATGGGAAACGAATTTGGGCGGATTCGCCCATCTCTAGTGGTTGCTCCATTCAAGATTTTGGAAGATCCTATTATTGCATCTGCAAGTTTAAGAAATAGAGAAAAGGGACATTCGGTAAGATTTCTGTTTAGTATTATCAAGATTACATGTGAAATTATGCTAACATCAGAGCAACTGTACAGGACTGCTTTCCTGTGATGGTTGATCACTATAATTTCGCTTGATTCTTCCTCCAGATTGTCCCACAGTCAGCTCATTTTTATCTTTTGTCAACCAACTTGAGTTTACTTTGTCAGCTGAATGCTGTCCTTGATGGATTTTAATTGTAACCTGACATTGTCTTCAAGAATCTAGTGCCATCTTAGGGTCCGACGTGCTGTAACTGCTAGAGCCTTGAGAAGGGTTTTGCTTCTGTAGAAACTTTATTTATCCATTTATTTAAGTAGTAGATGGAGAAAACCAATGGACCAAAATAGTTCGGATCAATATCCATCTATTAGGTCTTATACCATTCCAATTCTTAATATAGAGTTGATGTAGTCATGCCAGTGTTACTGATTAAGAATTGAATTGTGAAAAGGTGTTAAAAGTTGTTCACTTCTTATTGACTGGGGCATTAGTCTTCGTGTCAAGAGAAGACAAAGGTTTGTAAGATTGTCTGCAATGTTGGAACCCAGTAAGTACAATATACAGAACACTGGTGTTCCTGTCATTAGCTTAAAACCATTCTACCGGTGTTCTCTCTATAACGTGTTCTTTTTTTGTCTATGCACAGTGAAGCTGTTCAGCTGGTGGATGAGATCAGCCTGGAAAATAATGAACAATCTGCAGCAGTGGTTAAGAATATTTTGCAGCAAAAGCATGTTAATTCAGTGTCTGAGTGTAGCATCTGAAGAACGAGACTTGATTTGGACTGGAACTGTGAATGAGTGAGGTAAAGTACAGTTTATTTATACAAATGTCAAGTACTGTATTGTACATTAGGATTATAAAATAATTACAATTCTACCACATTACGTTCTTTTTGCAGATCCCTTCCCACAATCAGAGATTTAAAAAATTTAAGAGTAAAACAAGTACATCCATGGATTGAAATGATTATCCACTATGGTATTCTGCAAAAAGTTAGTTATCCTTGAAACTGAGACCAAAGAACCCACTAAAGGTTCTTGTGCGGTGGGCAATCTCAAAACTCGGCCCAGGACTTCTTATCAACTTTGAAAGTAACCCCATTTCTGTTTTTGTGTGTTCTTCCAAGATAACTAGTGACCCAAAACACAGTGCATCTGCAACTTTCATAAAGTAAAATTAAATCAACTGGGTCAGAACACACCTAGAATACATGATTTGGTATTTGCACTATAGTGAAAAGTGCATGCAAAAGTTATTGATTTTGTGCCTATACAGTATTTCATGTGTGCAGCATACCATACTAATATACAGTATGTATTTAGTATATGTAGCATATGTATGTAGTATATGTAGTGTATGTATGTAGTATATGTATGTTGTGCACATTTGTGTGTGTATATATATACATAAACATATACATATGTAGTATATCTGTATGTATAATTAATGCCGAAGGAAGCTCGAGAGATTGGAATGCATAGGGTGGATTTATACAGATGTTGAGAGGACTGCTCAGTTGTTGGTGGACATTTTGAAAGCACTTTCAGCAGTGATTTGTCCCTTTGTCCCAGGACTTTCCCTGTGAAATGCCCATCGCAGCTGGAATACCAGTGGGAGAGGGAGTACTGTATCTTCCCCAAAATCTGACCCTGGGTGGTCCTTACGCCTACCTTTGCATTTTGCTTGTGAGTGCAATATATCTTTATACTGTTATGCACAGTTGTTCCCAGCACACAATATAAAATAATTAGACAGAGTGTCAATATGAAAAATGCAGAAATATATTGAAAATAAATGAAGATACAAAGCCAACCCTCATGAGTGCCTGGAGAGTACATCTCATGGAGTAAAACGAAATACAGAAAAATGAGGGGAGGGGTGGAGGGGAAACCAAGGGAGTGGAACAATACAAAAACACACGCAATGAGCAAGGTGATAAAATGTAGGGGGGTGACATTTCGGGGCCTAAAATGCCCCTTCTTCATACCCGTTACCACAGATTGAAACAGTCCATGGTACTTCCCTAATTTGTACACCTCCAACCAAAAATACTCTCAAGTCAACAAGTAAGTAATATAGAGAAAATACGGAATGGACCTATTAAAGCTAATACACCAAATCAGAATAAGCACAGTCAACCTATTATGTTAAAGGTGAGAGAATGAATATCAACATATGAAATTACTCAAAAGCACATAACCAAAGCACCTGTGTTTGCAGACTTAGGTGATTAGAAAATTCTATGCATTAAAGTACCAAGGTACTGACAAAATAATGGCATCAAATCTACTATAATCTGATAGAGCATAAGAATTAACATGAGACAGCTACACAAAACACGGTTTAGTAACTCAGAGATAAGATGGTAAGGCAAAAAATGAGTAGCTCTCATGCAGTCATCCGTAGTGGTCCCTGTGTGGGTGAAGTGAATCACACTGGTATTTAAATGTCCCAGCTGATTGAAACGTGGAGAGGAGGGGAACTTACGATATGTCTTAAGTATGAGGAGTCCCTGGCATAATCTGGTATGCCCAGATGAGGAGCCAACAGAGTCAACACGTAGTCGAGGAAACAACAACCTCCATGCGCCCGATGCAACCGCCCACTCTCCGTGTGGAGGTGTACAAATTAGGGAAGTACCATGGACTGTTTCAGTCTGTGGGAACAGGCATAAAGAAGGGGCATTTTAGGTGTTACAACCGTATACCATATGGCAATGTGTCTTTATGTAAAGAATGTTAATAAATGTATTGAACTAATGTATTCAAATGTAGTGTTCAACGATTCACAGCCAGAGGACAATTCACACGAATACCAAGATGAGTGTGACTCTGCGGTATGACCCGATAACCATGGGAGTGGGGTCAAGTGAGAGAGCGGCATTGTAGCATGCTCTTTTGTCTACCAAACCTTTACTAATGTTATGACACAAACATTTCTACGTTGCTTGTAACTGATATAGCTTACAGTTGGGCAAGTAAGGAGAAGCTATCACTACGGTACATTTAGTGCTGAATATGTATTCAATATATTGCTAGTATTACACTACAGTAGGTCGGTGTTTCCCAACTAAGGCGTTATGTAACACAGGGGGGCCTCAGACTGGAAAATAAATAAATAAATAATGTGTGCTTCTTACGTATTAACCCAAATGCTGCTATGTTTTATGAAAGTATTGCTGATAAAAGATTTAGCAATTAAATTAGCAGACAATAAATACTGCAATGACATTTAACGTCAATTATTTGTAAGTGTAAAATTAAATTGTTTAGAGATTTCAAGTTTCTTCTTAGGCCTCGGCCAGGCTCCCTTCTGGCGTGCTGAGACGCTCTGAGGCTCTTTCCCTGGTCTTGCGGTTGCTTACCGCACGCGCCGTCAGGGGTCGGCCCGGGGGCGGGCTTGGGGCGGGCCGGGGGCGGGCCAGTGACGTCACGGAGCTGGTTCGCCCTCGTTGGGCGAACCGCTCACGTGACCGGCCTGTCGCGCCGGCAAGCGGGGGAATTTTAAATTCCCCTAAGACCTACGCTTCCGCGCGCTTGCGGAAGCGTAGGCGAGCCCCTACTAAAGCCTCTCTAAATGCGGCTGTAGCGGCTCATTGCTGAGCGGGAGCGCACCTCAGCACGCTTCCACCAGCAACCAAGTAACATGGCCGAGGCCTTACCCTCTTGCATTGCAATGACTTAGTAGGTAATAATGTACAGTACTGTATGTAAAAACAAGGTGTTAACATTAGCCCTTCCACGTCTCCCACACGTCAAATGCTTTTTTTTAATACAATTTTCCAGAACAAAAATGTTATACCATTTCCATATAAGTAGATACAACAAGAAAGATATGTATATCTCCATATTTTATAACTGTTAAATCTTACACGTACAGAAACAGAAAAAGCAGTGTTCATATTACTGTCAGTAAACAGTACAATATCAATTATGTAACATATTGCAATTAATGTTCCTATCAGTTCTTATCTTAACCCTTTCATGACTGGCTGAGCACCTTTATTTATGTTATTGCTTATATATACACCCCTTCTACTTTATCATCTGTTTTAATAGAAACCCCCTTGATCCCTCAAACACCTTTATTAACTGTATTTTTACGATGTTGAAAGAAGTTCCAAATAGTTCTTCCAACTTTTTAACTCCTTTCTCTAGATCTTTTATTGTATCTCTTCTATAATATAACATTGTCAATATTCATTCTGATTTGAGTTCTGTTATGTCAGGATCATATGGCTTTAACCAATCTTAATATATAAAATCGAATGGTTGGTACTAGCTGCGGTGAATCTGATTGGTCCTCAGCCTCTGGCCAATCAAATTGGTGGGTCTGACGTCACCCAACTGCCACTCTCTTCCCCCTCGGCCACACACACATACACCTCTCTCTCTGTCCTCTTCTCCCTTCATCACACTCACCTCCCTCCCCGGCGCTCCACTCACCTCCCTCCACTCCCCGGCCCTCCACTCACCTCCCCCCCTCCCTGGCACTCCACTCACCTCCCTCCCTCGTGCTCCACTCACCTCCCTCCACTCCCCGGCACTCCACTCACCTCCCTCCACTCCCCGGTGCTCCACTCACCTCCCTCCACTCCCCGGCCCTCCACTCACCTCCCCCCCTCCCTGGCCCTCCACTCACCTCCCCCCCTCCCCGGCACTCCACTCACCTCCCTCCCTCGCGCTCCACTCACCTCCCTCCACTCCCCGGCACTCCACTCACCTCCCTCCACTCCCGGGTGCTCCACTCACCTCCCTCCACTCCCCAGCCCTCCACTCACCTCCCCCCCTCCCTGGCACTCCACTCACTTCCCTCCCTCACGCTCCACTCACCTCCCTCCACTCCCTGGCACTCCAGTCACCTCCCTCCACTCCCCGGTGCTCCACTCACCTCCCTCCACTCACCTCCCTCCACTCACCTCCCACCACTCACCTCCCTCCACTCCCCAGTGCTACACTCACCTCCCTCCACTCCCCGGCGCTCCACTCACCTCCCTCCACTCACCACCCTGCACTCCCCGGCGCTCCACTCACTTCCCTCCACTCCCCGGCACTCCACTCACCTCCCTTCACTCACCTCCCCGGTGCTCCACTCACCTCCCTCCACTCCCCGGTGCTCCACTCACCTCCCCCCTCCCGGCACTCCACTCACCGCCCTCCCTCGTGCTCCACTCACCTCCCTCAACTCCCGGCGCTCCACTCACCTCCCTCCACTCCCCGGCGCTCCACTCACCTCCCTCCACTCCCCGGCACTCCACTCACCTCCCTCCACTCCCCGGCGCTCCACTCACCTCACTCCACTCCCCGGCGCTCCACTCACCTTCCTCCACTCACCTCCCTCCACTCCCCGGCGCTCCACTCACCTCACTCCACTCCCCAGTGCTCCACTCACCTTCCTCCACTCACCTCCCCCACTCCCCGGCGCTCCACTCACCTCTCTCCCCGGCCGGGGGACATGCAGCTGCCACACGGCGCCTAAGAAGGCGGCGTCCAGAAAGAACCCCTTCCTCCCTCGCGTAGTAACTAAGATGGCGGCGGCCGGAAGGAGAGGTGACGTGTGTGTGTGTGTTTGTGTGTCACGGTGATTGTCACTGTGTGTGTCACTGTGTGTGTGTGTGTGTGTGTGTGCGCGTGCGCGCGTGTGTGTGTGTGTGTGTGTGTGTGTGTGTGTGTGTGTGTGTGTGTGTGTGTGTGTGTGTGTGTGTGTGTGTGTGTGTGTGTGTGTGTGTGTGTGTGTGTGTGTGTGTGTGTGAAACTCTGTGTGTGTGTGAAACTCTGTGTGTGTGTCTGACACTCTGTGTGGTGGGGACCGGAGCTACGCATGGGGGGGCAGGAGTGTAGAGAGAGGGGGGAGTGGAGAAACATACAGGGGGAGTTGAAGGAGGGACACGGAAATTTTAAGCAACCCATCCCCCTCCTGTCCACTGTCCCCCCCTCCTGTACACTGTCCTCCCCTCCTGTCCACTGTCCCCCTCTCCTGTCCACTGCCCCCCCCCCCTGTCCACTGCCCCCCCTCCTGTCCACGGTCACCCCCCCTCCTGTCCACAGTCACCCCCCTCCTGTCCACTCTCACCCCCATCCTGTCCACTGTCACCCCACCCTCCTGTCCAATGTCCCCCCCTCCTGTCCACTGCCCCCCCTGTCCACTGCCCGCCCTCCTGTCCACTGTCCCCCCTCTTGTCCACTGTCCCCCCACTCCTGTCCACTGTCCCCCCCTCCTGTCTACTGTCCCCCCACCTCCTGTCCACTGAGCCACCCCCCCCCTCCTGTCCACTGTCCTGTCCACTGTCCCGTCCCCCTCCTGTCCACTGACCCATCCCCCTCCTGTCCACTGTCCCATCCCCCTCCTGTCCACTGTCCCGTCCCCCTCCTGTCCAATGTCCCGTCCCCCTCCTGTCCACTGTCCCCTCCTGTCCACTGTCCCCGTCCCTCCTGTCCACTGTCCCCGTCCCCTTCTGTCCACTATCCTGTCAACTGTCGTCCCGTCCCCTCCTGTCCACTGTCCTGTCCCCCTCCTGTCCACTGTCCCATCCCCCTCCTGTCCACTGTCCTTTCCCCCTCCTGTCCACTGTACCCTCCTGTCCACTGTCCCCATCTCCTCCTGTTCACTGTCCCCATCCCCTCCTGTCCACTGTCCCCGTCCCCTCCTGTCCACTGTCCCCATCCCCTCCTGTCCACTGTCCCCGTCCCCTCCTGTCCACTGTCCCCATCCCCTCCTGTCCACTGTCCCTGTCCCCTCCTGTCCACTGTCCCCCCCCTCCTGTCCACTGCCCCCCCCTCCTGTCCACTGCCCCCCCCTCCTGTCCACTGTCCCCGTCCCCTCCTGTCCACTGTCCCCATCCCCTCCTCTCCACTGTCCCCGTCCCCTCCTCTCCACTGTCCCTGTCCCCTCCTCTCCACTGTCCCCATCCCCTCCTGTCCACTGTCCCCGTCCCCTCCTCTCCACTGTCCCCGTCCCCTCCTGTCCACTGTCCCCGTCCCCTCCTGTCCACTGTCCCCATCCCCTCCTGTCCACTGTCCCCATCCCCTCCTGTCCATTGTCCCCATCCCCTCCTGTCCACTGTCCCCGTCCCCTCCTGTCCACTGTCCCCATCCCCTCCTGTCCACTGTCCCCATCCCCTCCTGTCCACTGTCCCCGTCCCTTCCTGTCCACTGTCCCCGTCCCCTCCTGTCCACTATCCCCGTCCCCTCCTGTCCACTGTCCCCGTCCCCTCCTGTCCACTGCCCCCGTCCCCCTCCTGTCCACTGCCCCCATCCCCCTCCTGTCCACTGCCCCCGTCCCCCTCCTGTCCACTGCCCCCATCCCCCTCCTGTCCACTGCCCCCGTCCCCCTCCTGTCCACTGCCCCCGTCCCACTCCTGTCCACTGCCCCCCCTCCTGTCCACTGCCCCCCCTCCTGTCCACTGCCCCCCTCTCCTGTACACTGCCCCCCCTCCTGTCTACAGTCCCCCCCTCCTGTCCACTGTCCTGCCCCCCCTCCTGTCCACTGTCTGTCCACTGTCCCGTCCCCCTCCTGTCCACTGTCCCATCCCCCTCTTGTCCACTGTCCCATCCCCCTCCTGTCCACTGTCCCGTCCCCCTCCTGTCCACTGTCCCATCCCCCTCCTGTCCACTGTCCCATCCCCCTCCTGTCCACTGTCCCATCCCCCTCCTGTCCACTGTCCCATTCCCCTCCTGTCCACTGTCCCGTCCCCCTCCTGTCAACTGTCCCACCCCCCTCCTGTCCACTGTCCCCTCCTGTTCACTGTCCCCGTCCCTCCTGTCCACTGTCCCCATCTCCTCCTGTCCACTGTCCCCGTCCCCTCCTGTCCCCTCTCCCCGTCCCCTCCTGTCCACTCTCCTGTCCACTGTCGTCCCATCGCCTCCTGTCCACTGTCGTCCCGTCCCCTCCTTCCACTGTCATCCCGTCCCCTCCTGTCCACTGTCCTGTCCCCCTCCTGTCCACTGTCCCGTCCCCCTCCTGTCCACTGTCCCTGTCTCCTCCTGTTCACTGTCCCTGTCCCCTCCTGTCCACTGTCCCCATCCCCTCCTGTCCACTGTCCCCATCCCCTCCTGTCCACTGTCCCGTCCCCCTCCTGTCCACTGTCCCGTCCCCCTCCTGTCCACTGTCCCCTCCTGTTCACTGTCCCCGTCCCTCCTGTCTACTGTCCCCGTCTCCTCCTGTCCACTGTCCCCATCCCCTCCTATCCACTGTCCCCGTCCCCTCCTGTCCACTGTTGTCCCGTCCCCTCCTGTCCACTGTCATCCCGTCCCCTCCTGTCCACTGTCCCCTCCTGTCCACTGTCCCCATCCCTCCTGTCCACTGTCCTCATCTCCTCCTGTCCACTGTCCCCATCCCCTCCTGTCCACTGTCCCCGTCCCCTCCTGTCCACTCTCCTGTCCACTGTCATCCCGTCCCCTCCTGTCCACTGTCCTGTCCCCCTCCTGTCCACTGTCCCGTCCCCCTCTTGTCCATTGTCCTGTCCCCCTCCTGTCCACTGTCCCCTCCTGTCCACTGTCCCCATCTCCTGTTCACTGTCCCCGTCCCCTCCTGTCCACTGTCCCCATCCCCTCCTGTCCACTGTCCCCGTCCCCTCCTGTCCACTGTCCCCCCCTCCTGGCCACTGTCCCCACCCTCCTGTCCACTGCCCCCCCTCCTGTCCACTGCCCCCCCCTCCTGTCCACTGTCCCGGTCCCCTCCTGTCCACTGTCCCCGTCCCCTCCTCTCCACTGTCCCCGTCCCCTCCTGTCCACTGTCCCCATCCCCTCCTGTCCACTGTCCCCATCCCCTCCTGTCCACTGTCCCCATCCCCTCCTGTCCACTGTCCCCGTCCCCTCCTGTCCACTGTCCCCGTCCCCTCCTGTCCACTGTCCCCATCCCCTCCTGTCCACTGTCCCCGTCCCTTCCTGTCCACTGTCCCCGTCCCCTCCTGTCCACTATCCCCGTCCCCTCCTGTCCACTGTCCCCGTCCCCTCCTGTCCACTGCCCCCGTCCCCCTCCTGTCCACTGCCCCCATCCCCCTCCTGTCCACTGCCCCCATCCCACTCCTGTCCACTGCCCCCATCCCCCTCCTGTCCCCTGCCCCCCCTCCTGTCCACTGCTCCCCCTCCTTTCCACTGCCCCCCTCTCCTGTACACTGTCCCGTCCCCCTCCTGTCCACTGTCCCATCCCCCTCCTGTCCACTGTCCCATCCCCCTCCTGTCCACTGTCCCGTACCCTCCTGTCCACTGTCCCCGTCCCCTCCTGTCCACTGCCCCCGTCCCCCTCCTGTCCACTGCCCCCATCCCCCTCCTGTCCACTGCCCCATCCCACTCCTGTCCACTGCCCCCATCCCCCTCCTGTCCACTGCCCCCCCTCCTGTCCACTGCTCCCCCTCCTGTCCACTGCCCCCCTCTCCTGTACACTGTCCCCCCCTCCTGTCCACAGTCCCCCCCTCCTGTCCACTGTCCCACCCCCCCTCCTGTCCACTGTCTGTCCAATGTCCCGTCCCCCTCCTGTCCACTGTCCCGTCCCCCTCCTGTCCACTGTCCCATCCCCCTCGTGTCCACTGTCCTGTCCCCCTCCTGTCCACTGTCCCGTCCCCCTCCTGTCCACTGTCCCATCCCCCTCCTGTCCACTGTCCCATCCCCCTCCTGTCCACTGTCCCGTCCCCCTCCTGTCCACTGTCCCATCCCCCTCCTGTCCACTGTCCCGTCCCCCTCCTGTCAACTGTCCCACCCCCCTCCTGTCCACTGTCCCCTCCTGTTCACTGTCCCCGTCCCTCCTGTCCACTGTCCCCATCTCCTCCTGTCCACTGTCCCCGTCCCCTCCTGTCCCCTCTCCCCGTCCCCTCCTGTCCACTCTCCTGTCCACTGTCGTCCCATCGCCTCCTGTCCCCTGTCGTCCCGTCCCCTCCTTCCACTGTCGTCCCGTCCCCTCCTGTCCACTGTCCTGTCCCCCTCCTGTCCACTGTCCCGTCCCCCTCCTGTCCACTGTCCTGTCCCCCTCCTGTCCACTGTCCACTCCTGTCCACTGTCCCCGTCCCTCCTGTCCACTGTCCCTGTCTCCTCCTGTTCACTGTCCCTGTCCCCTCCTGTCCACTGTCCCCATCCCCTCCTGTCCACTGTCCCCATCCCCTCCTGTCCACTGTCCCCGTCCCCTCCTGTCCACTGTTTTCCCGTCCCCTCCTGTCCACTGTCATCCCATCCCCTCCTGTCCACTGTCCCCTCCTGTCCACTGTCCCCGTCCCTCCTGTCCACTGTCCTCGTCTCCTCCTGACCACTGTCCCCATCCCCTCCTGTCCACTGTCCCCATCCCCTCCTGTCCACTCTCCTGTCCACTGTCATCCCGTCCCCTCCTGTACACTGTCCTGTCCCCCTCCTGTCCACTGTCCCGTCCCCCTCTTGTCCACTGTCCTGTCCCCCTCCTGTCCACTGTCCCCTCCTGTCCACTGTCCCCTCCTGTCCACTGTCCCCGTCATTCCTGTCCACTGTCCCCATCTCCTCCTGTTCACTGTCCCCGTCCCCTCCTGTCCACTGTCCCCATCCCCTCCTGTCCACTGTCCCCATCCCCTCCTGTCCACTGTCCCCCCCTCCTGGCCACTGTCCCCACCCTCCTGTCCACTGCCCCCCTCCTGTCCACTGCCCCCCCCTCCTGTCCACTGTCCCCGTCCCCTCCTGTCCACTGTCCCTGTACCCTCCTGTCCACTGTCCCCGTCCCCTCCTCTCCACTGTCCCCGTCCCCTCCTCTCCACTGTCCCCATCCCCTCCTGTCCACTGTCCCCGTCCCCTCCTGTCCACTGTCCCCATCCCCTCCTGTGCACTGTCCCCATCCCCTCCTGTCCACTGTCCCCATCCCTCCTGTCCACTGTCCCCATCCCCTCCTGTCCACTGTCCCGGTCCCCTCCTGTCCACTGTCCCCATCCCCTCCTGTCCACTGTCCCCAACCCCTCCTTTCCACTGTCCCCCCCTCCTGTCCACTGTCCCCATCCCCTCCTGTCCACTGTCCCCATCCCCTCCTGTCCACTGTCCCCGTCCCCTCCTGTCCACTGTCCCCGTCCCCTCCTGTCCACTGTCCCCATCCCCTCCTGTCCACTGTCCCCGTCCCTTCCTGTCCACTGTCCCCGTCCCCTCCTGTCCACTGTCCCCGTCCCTTCCTGTCCACTGTCCCCGTCCCCTCCTGTCCACTATCCCCGTCCCCTCCTGTCCACTGTCCCCGTCCCCTCCTGTCCACTACCCCCGTCCCCCTCCTGTCCACTGCCCCCATCCCCCTCCTGTCCACTGCCCCCATCCCACTCCTGTCCACTGCCCCCATCCCCCTCCTGTCCACTGCCCCCCCTCCTGTCCACTGCTCCCCCTCCTGTCCACTGCCCCCCTCTCCTGTCCACTGTCCCCCACTCTCCTGCCCACTGTCCCCCCTTCCTGTCCACTGTCCACCCCCCTCCTGTCCACTGTCCCCTCCTGTCCACTGTCCCCCCCCTCCTCTCCACTGTCCCCTCCTGTTCACTGTCCCCGTCCCTCCTGTCCACTGTCCCCATCTCCTCCTGTCCACTGTCCCCGTCCCCTCCTGTCCCCTCTCCCCGTCCCCTCCTGTCCACTCTCCTGTCCACTGTCGTCCCATCGCCTCCTGTCCACTGTCGTCCCGTCCCCTCCTTCCACTGTCGTCCCGTCCCCTCCTGTCCACTGTCCTGTCCCCCTCCTGTCCACTGTCCCGTCCCCCTCCTGTCCACTGTCCTGTCCCCCTCCTGTCCACTGTCCCCTCCTGTCCACTGTACCCGTCCCTCCTGTCCACTGTCCCTGTCTCTTCCTGTTCACTGTCCCTGTCCCCTCCTGTCCACTGTCCCCATCCCCTCCTCTCCACTGTCCCCATCCCCTCCTGTCCACTGTCCCGTCCCCCTCCTGTCCACTGTCCCGTCCCCCTCCTGTCCACTGTCCCCTCCTGTTCACTGTCCCCGTCCCTCCTGTCTACTGTCCCCGTCTCCTCCTGTCCACTGTCCCCATCCCCTCCTGTCCACTGTCCCCGTCCCCTCCTGTCCACTGTTGTCCCGTCCCCTCCTGTCCACTGTCATCCCGTCCCCTCCTGTCCACTGTCCCCTCCTGTCCACTGTCCCCGTCCGTCCTGTCCACTGTCCTCGTCTCCTTCTGTCCACTGTCCCCATCCCCTCCTGTCCACTGTCCCCGTCCCCTCCTGTCCACTCTCCTGTCCACTGTCATCCCGTCCCCTCCTGTCCACTGTCCTGTCCCCCTCCTGTCCACTGTCCCGTCCCCCTCTTGTCCACTGTCCTGTCCCCCTCCTGTCCACTGTCCCCTCCTGTCCACTGTCCCCGTCCCTCCTGTCCACTGTCCCCATCTCCTCCTGTTCACTGTCCCCGTCCCCTCCTGTCCACTGTCCCCATCCCCTCCTGTCCACTGTCCCCGTCCCCTCCTGTCCACTGTCCCCCCTCCTGTCCACTGCCCCCCCCCCTCCTGTCCACTGTCCCCGTCCCCTCCTGTCCACTGTCCCTGTCCCCTCCTGTCCACTGTCCCCGTCCCCTCCTCTCCACTGTCCCCGTCCCCTCCTCTCCACTGTCCCCATCCCCTCCTGTCCACTGTCCCCGTCCCTCCTGTCCACTGTCCCCATCCCCTCCTGTCCACTGTCCCCATCCCCTCCTGTCCACTGTCCCCGTCCCCTCCTGTCCACTGTCCCCCCTCCTGTCCACTGTCCCCGTCCCCTCCTGTCCACTGTCCCTGTCCCCTCCTGTCCACTGTCCCCGTCCCCTCCTCTCCACTGTCCCCGTCCCCTCCTCTCCACTGTCCCCATCCCCTCCTGTCCACTGTCCCCGTCCCTCCTGTCCACTGTCCCCATCCCCTCCTGTCCACTGTCCCCATCCCCTCTTGTCCACTGTCCTGTCCCCCTCCTGTCCACTGTCCCCTCCTGTCCACTGTCCCCGTCCCTCCTGTCCACTGTCCCCATATCCTCCTGTTCACTGTCCCCGTCCCCTCCTGTCCACTATCCCCATCCCCTCCTGTCCACTGTCCCCGTCCCCTCCTGTCCACTGTCCCCCCTCCTGTCCACTGCCCCCCCCCTCCTGTCCACTGTCCCCGTCCCCTCCTGTCCACTGTCCCTGTCCCCTCCTGTCCACTGTCCCCATCCCCTCCTCTCCACTGTCCCCGTCCCCTCCTCTCCACTGTCCCCATCCCCTCCTGTCCACTGTCCCCGTCCCTCCTGTCCACTGTCCCCATCCCCTCCTGTCCACTGTCCCCATCCCCTCCTGTCCACTGTCCCCATCCCCTCCTGTCCACTGTCCCCATCCCCTCCTGTCCACTGTCCCCATCCCCTCCTGTCCACTGTCCCCGTCCCTCCTGTCCACTGTCCCCATCTCCTCCTGTTCACTGTCCCCGTCCCCTCCTGTCCACTGTCCCCATCCCCTCCTGTCCACTGTCCCCGTCCCCTCCTGTCCACTGTCCCCCCTCCTGTCCACTGCCCCCCCCCCTCCTGTCCACTGTCCCCGTCCCCTCCTGTCCACTGTCCCTGTCCCCTCCTGTCCACTGTCCCCGTCCCCTCCTCTCCACTGTCCCCGTCCCCTCCTCTCCACTGTCCCCATCCCCTCCTGTCCACTGTCCCCGTCCCTCCTGTCCACTGTCCCCATCCCCTCCTGTCCACTGTCCCCATCCCCTCCTGTCCACTGTCCCCATCCCCTCCTGTCCACTGTCCCCCCTCCTGTCCACTGTCCCCGTCCCCTCCTGTCCACTGTCCCTGTCCCCTCCTGTCCACTGTCCCCGTCCCCTCCTCTCCACTGTCCCCGTCCCCTCCTCTCCACTGTCCCCATCCCCTCCTGTCCACTGTCCCCGTCCCTCCTGTCCACTGTCCCCATCCCCTCCTGTCCACTGTCCCCATCCCCTCTTGTCCACTGTCCTGTCCCCCTCCTGTCCACTGTCCCCTCCTGTCCACTGTCCCCGTCCCTCCTGTCCACTGTCCCCATATCCTCCTGTTCACTGTCCCCGTCCCCTCCTGTCCACTGTCCCCATCCCCTCCTGTCCACTGTCCCCGTCCCCTCCTGTCCACTGTCCCCCCTCCTGTCCACTGCCCCCCCCTCCTGTCCACTGTCCCCGTCCCCTCCTGTCCACTGTCCCTGTCCCCTCCTGTCCACTGTCCCCATCCCCTCCTCTCCACTGTCCCCGTCCCCTCCTCTCCACTGTCCCCATCCCCTCCTGTCCACTGTCCCCGTCCCTCCTGTCCACTGTCCCCATCCCCTCCTGTCCACTGTCCCCATCCCCTCCTGTCCACTGTCCCCATCCCCTCCTGTCCACTGTCCCCATCCCCTCCTGTCCACTGTCCCCATCCCCTCCTGTCCACTGTCCCCGTCCAATCCTGTCCACTGTCCCCATCCCCTCCTGTCCACTGTCCCCATCCCCTCCTTTCCAATGTCCCCCCCTCCTGTCCACTGTCTCCGTCCCCTCCTGTCCACTGTCCCCGTCCCCTCCTGTCCACTGTCCCCCCCCTCCTCTCCACTGTCCCCCCCCTCCTGTCCACTGTCCCCCCCTCCTGTCCACTGTCCCCCACTCTCCTGCCCACTGTCCCCCCTTCCTGTCCACTGTCCACCCCCCTCCTGTCCACTGTCCCCTCCTGTCCACTGTCCCCCCCCTCCTCTCCACTGTCCCCTCCTGTTCACTGTCCCCGTCCCTCCTGTCCACTGTCCCCATCTCCTCCTGTCCACTGTCCCATCCCCCTCCTGTCCACTGTCCCATCCCCCTCCTGTCCACTGTCCCGTCCCCCTCCTGTCCACTGTCCCATCCCCCTCCTGTCCACTGTCCCGTCCCCCTCCTGTCAACTGTCCCACCCCCCTCCTGTCCACTGTCCCCTCCTGTTCACTGTCCCCGTCCCTCCTGTCCACTGTCCCCATCTCCTCCTGTCCACTGTCCCCGTCCCCTCCTGTCCCCTCTCCCTGTCCCCTCCTGTCCACTCTCCTGTCCACTGTCGTCCCATCGCCTCCTGTCCACTGTCGTCCCGTCCCCTCCTTCCACTGTCGTCCTGTCCCCTCCTGTCCACTGTCCTGTCCCCCTCCTGTCCACTGTCCCATCCCCCTCCTGTCCACTGTCCTGTCCCCCTCCTGTCCACTGTCCCCTCCTGTCCACTGTCCCCGTCCCTCCTGTCCACTGTCCCTGTCTCCTCCTGTTCACTGACCCTGTCCCCTCCTGTCCACTGTCCCCATCCCCTCCTGTCCACTGTCTCCGTCCCCTCCAGTCCACTGTCCCCGTCCCCTCCTGTCCACTGTCCCCCCCCTCCTCTCCACTGTCCCCCCCCTCCTGTCCACTGTCCCCCACTCTCCTGCCCACTGTCCCCCCTTCCTGTCCACTGTCCACCCCCCTCCTGTCCACTGTCCCCTCCTGTCCACTGTCCCCCCCCCTCCTCTCCACTGTCCCCTCCTGTTCACTGTCCCCGTCCCTCCTGTCCACTGTCCCCATCTCCTCCTGTCCACTGTCCCCGTCCCCTCCTGTCCCCTCTCCCTGTCCCCTCCTGTCCACTCTCCTGTCCACTGTCGTCCCATCGCCTCCTGTCCACTGTCGTCCCGTCCCCTCCTTCCACTGTCGTCCTGTCCCCTCCTGTCCACTGTCCTGTCCCCCTCCTGTCCACTGTCCCATCCCCCTCCTGTCCACTGTCCTGTCCCCCTCCTGTCCACTGTCCCCTCCTGTCCACTGTCCCCGTCCCTCCTGTCCACTGTCCCTGTCTCCTCCTGTTCACTGTCCCTGTCCCCTCCTGTCCACTCTCCCCATCCCCTCCTGTCCACTGTCCCCATCCCCTCCTGTCCACTGTCCCATCCCCCTCCTGTCCACTGTCCCATCCCCCTCCTGTCCACTGTCCCCTCCTGTTCACTGTCCCCGTCCCTCCTGTCTACTGTCCCCGTCTCCTCCTGTCTACTGTCCCCATCCCCTCCTGTCCACTGTCCCTGTCCCCTCCTGTCCACTGTTGTCCCGTCCCCTCCAGTCCACTGTCATCCCGTCCCCTCCTGTCCACTGTCCCCTCCTGTCCACTGTCCCCGTCCCTCCTGTCCACTGTCCTCGTCTCCTCCTGTCCACTGTCCCCATCCCCTCCTGTCCACTGTCCCTGTCCCCTCCTGTCCACTCTCCTGTCCACTGTCATCCCGTCCCCTCCTGTCCACTGTCCTGTCCCCCTCCTGTCCACTGTCCCACCCCCCTCTTGTCCACTGTCCTGTCCCCCTCCTGTCCACTGTCCCCTCCTGTCCACTGTCCCGTCCCTCCTGTCCACTGTCCCCATCTCCTCCTGTTCACTGTCCCCGTCCCCTCCTGTCCACTGTCCCCATCCCCTCCTGTCCACTGTCCCGTCCCCTCCTGTCCACTGTCCCCCCCTCCTGGCCACTGTCCCCACCCTCCTGTCCACTGCCCCCCCTCCTGTCCACTGCACCCCCCTCCTGTCCACTGTCCCCGTCCCCTCCTGTCCACTATCCCTGTCCCCTCCTGTCCACTGTCCCCGTCCCCTCCTCTCCACTGTCCCCGTCCCCTCCTCTCCACTGTCCCCATCCCCTCCTGTCCACTGTCCCCGTCCCCTCCTGTCCACTGTCCCCATCCCCTCCTGTCCACTGTCCCCGTCCCCTCCTGTCCACTGTCCCCATCCCCTCCTGTCCACTGTCCCCGTCCCCTCCTGTCCACTGTCCCCGTCCCCTCCTGTCCACTGTCCCCATCCCCTCCTGTCCACTGTCCCCATCCCCTCCTTTCCACTGTCCCCCCTCCTGTCAACTGTCCCCGTGCCCTCCTGTCCACTGTCCCCGTCCCCTCCTGTCCACTGTCCCCAACCCCTCCTGTCCACTATCCCCTCCTGTCCACTGTCCCCCCCCTCCTCTCCACTGTCCCCCCCTCCTGTCCACTGTCCCCCCCTCCTGTCCACTGTCCCCCACTCTCCTGCCCACTGTCCCCCTTCCTGTCCACTGTCCACCCCCCTCCTGTCCACTGTCCCCCCATCCTCCTGTCCACTGACACCCCCTCCCTACCCCCCCTTTCCTCCCCTCTCCCCTCCCCCTTTCCTCCCCCCCTCCCCTCCCCCCCTTTCCTCCCCCCCTCCCCTTTCCCCCCCTTCCCTCCCCTTTCCCCCCCTCCCCTCCCCCCCTCTCCCCTCCCCCCTCCCCTTTCCCCCCCCTCCCCTCCCCCCTCCCCTTTCCCCCCATCCCCTTTCCCCCCCTCCCCTCCCCTCCCCTTTCCCCCCCCTCGCCTCCCCTTTCCCCACCCCTCCCCTCCCCCCCTCTTCCCCCCCTCCCGTCCCCTTTCCCCCCTCCCCTTCCCCCCCTCCCCTTTCCCCCCCTCCCCTCCCCTTCCTCCACCCTCCCCTTCCCCCCCTCCCCTTCTCCCCCCTCCCCCCTCTTTCCCCCCCTCCCCTCCCCTTTCCCCCCCTCTTTCCCCTCCCGTCCCCTCCTTTCCCTCCCACCCTCTCCTCCCCCCCTTCCCCCCCCCTCCCCCCTTTCCCCCCCTCCCCTCCCCCCTTTCCCCCTTTCCCCCCCTCCCCTCCCCCCCTTCCCCCCCCCCTCTCCTCCCCCTTTTCCTAGCGGGAAATTTAACTCACGGGCAACGCCGGGTCTCTCAGCTAGTTCCTTTATGTAAGCCGTTTTGCCAAGGTCACTATTACGATTGCTAACTTAGGGAATGATTATTTATTTACTTTATCTTTTGTTTTATTTTTTTAATTCACAAACAATAACGCAAGATAAGATTTTTCAAATCTATACTTTAGTATTAATCATAAATTTAACTACCTTATTCCAGAATTTTTACATTTTGCTACACTCCCAAAAGCGGTGTTTTAAATCCGCTTTCCCTTGCTTGCATTTGACACAAGACCATTCATTTAGTTACCCAGGCTCTGTTTATTAATTAGAGTAAGTTGCATTTTGTCTACTGTTTTTTCTTTTTCTCCTATGGTTGTTATTCCCCACATTTTTTCCCCGCCTCCCTCCCTCTCCAGACTTTGACTTTTTGTGTAGCCTTCTTTTTTCATGTTAGGATCCCTCCTAGCCTATAATAGGGTTGGCTTATGTTATACATTTATTGTTTCAATACATTACTGTTAGTTTTCTATTGATGTCTTTGTCTCATTTTTTCATTTTTTGAGTGCTGGGAACCATCATATCTATATAATTTTATCACTGCACATCTTTCTAGCAATGTAATATTCAGATTTCCCCATGCCTCCAGAAGTTTAAAAATGTTTCATGAATATTGGTTGATAGTTTAATACATATAACTCTAATATACTATCTATCGCAAGGCATTTAATATTTTTTTGCCACCTTAAACTTAATTTGAGTAGGCAATTTATTTTTTTATATTTACATTGGTCTTATTAAATTGTAATAACTCTGATTTATCAAAATGAATCCCTGAAAATTAGCTATACTTTTCTATAATGCTGCAGATTTCTGGGTTAGTTAGAAATAATAACGTCATCTACAAAAAGAGCAAGAGCAAACTAAATTGTTTGTATTTGGATGGCTTGTTTTTTAGGATTGGTTAGCAGTTTTATTTATTGAATAGTTTTGATGGTTAGGTGTTTATTTAATTGTATTCTAGTATTTTGGTATAACATCCTTTTTATTCTTTTGCAGTTTTGGTGTTAGAATAATTTTATTAATGTGTAGTTGAGATTTTTAGGTTTTTTATTGTTATGGTGTATAGGTGCTTGTGTATTTCTTTAATTGTTGTGTTTTTCGGCTTGATGATTTTTTATAGACTGGCCATTGATTTGCCCATATTATATGGGTATGATGTACCACTGTGCCAATCAATAGATAGAGGGTATTGGCCCTTGTGTGGGTGGTTAGGCCTCCAGGGTTGGTAGTGGGGGAATATTGGGTTAACCCCTTAATTACTAAATCAGTAATTAATCGCTAAGGATTAGGGGCCATTAGATTGTATTTTTTATTGTACTCTTGCTGCCAATGGAGGACATGGACCTAGTGTATGGTGATGAGGATGCCCATAATCATGGCAGGGGTCAATAAAAGTATTATTTACTTTATTTATGCTGGCTGGCTAATGTTTGATTTTGAATGGACAGATGAGCTATTATCCATATCTGGATATTAGTAATATTGCCCATTACTGTACTGTATGTGTTGTGGGGGGTGTTGGGGGTAGAGGAGGTGTGTAGTAAGGTTGTTGTAGCGGGGATGGGTGAAGTTGTCATTTAGCCCTTGGTGAGTGTTTATACCTACCAGGCGTTTGGCGGGAAGGGTTAACCCCTTCATTGCCCTAGCGATATTAACTGCTAAGGTAATGAAGGGGTTAACATCTCCTGCAACGCACTGAAAGGCCTATGTCATGCTGTGCTCACCACAAACGAGACGGGACCACGGTGCTGAGGTGGGAATTGATATTACGCCACCCACAGCCACGAGGGCACGTCTTGAGTGTAGAATAGTCTGGATATCCGGGCTGGGGGAAGAGAGGTACAGATAGTCAAAGGTACTGTTAGCCAAGTCCGGGGTTAGAGAGAGTAACGTAGTCATAGTACCATATGCCAAGGTCGGGAGCGGAGAGAACGGAGTAGTCGTATTGCCGTAAGCCAAGATCGGGTGCCAGAGGTCCAGAGAAGTCGTATTGCCGTAAGCCAAGGTCGGGTTCCAGAGGTTTGGAGTAGTCGAGGAGGAAGCCGGTTCAGTACACAGGTCAGGACTGAAAGACAAGACAACC
This sequence comes from Ascaphus truei, assembly GCF_040206685.1. Classification (NCBI taxonomy): domain Eukaryota; kingdom Metazoa; phylum Chordata; class Amphibia; order Anura; family Ascaphidae; genus Ascaphus; species Ascaphus truei. The sequence goes on along the minus strand of NC_134485.1, from coordinate 399,788,948 downwards.
TACTCGAGGCTTTTACAATTGCACGAGTTTCACAACTGACAAAACTAACAGCGTAATAGAACCAGGAGATTTTTTTATGAAGGCTACTAGCATAGGTCCCTAAGTCATTTTTAAACTATTCTCTCCAACAAACATGTCTTATCCATGTGCTCTACTATATGACTTTGCACTAAATCCAGGGCTGTTTCATCTCTCTTCTCTTATTATCGTATTTTACTTGTTTAAAAATCTGTGTGTGACCGGGCTCATCTCCAACCAGGAGGCTGACCCACAGGGTTGAGGCACAACATGGGAACTGACCACAGGCCTAGGGACAGAGGCTTAATAAATTAGAATATATGGGTGATAAGCTGAGATACTGTACAACAGCATAGTCAGGGTCACATAGTCAGGGCAGAGTGCAGCAGCATAGTTCAGTCATGGTTTCAAGTTCAAGGGAAGGTGTATGTGCCAGTATAGTCTGGATCACGGTTTCAAGGTCATTACAGGACAGCGGCAAACAGTCCAAGTCCAGGCAAAGGTACAGTGAAGGAAAAGCATAGCCTGAAATCAGCCAGGGTCCAGGAAAACAATGATCAGACACCTTGCTCATGCACTGTCTGAGAACAAATGGCTTGTTTATAAAGGCCTAGCCAAGGTGTTGTCAATATCAGTCTCCATTTGGGCTCAGGGTGATTTGCGGCCACTTCGGTCATCTTGCTTCAGGGCACTGGTGCCAAAGGCGCACAGGCCGCGATGGCAGATCCTTACACTGTGCAGCTTCTCATGGAGAAGAGACATCTACAAATCCATCTACATTAGAGAGCCTCAGCATTGCAGGAAACAGTAAGTTTAATTTATTTCCTTACATGAACAGCTCTCAACATATATTAAAGAATTCCTGTGAATATTTTCCCCATTCCAGTCTATTTGTGTGTTCTTCTTGTATACTCTCCACAACATCATCTTTTATTGAACAATTAATAGTGTGAAAATAAATCACCCTGCGCTTTCCTTATCCTGCAGCAGGTGACAGGCCTTGTTTGTGGGCTCTTTCCATTGTAAGAGTGAGTAGCTTTACATCGAAGCCCCTTATTTAGCGGTAAGGCAATAGATAACATTTTAAATAGCTGCTCACCTCTTATATCTTCTGATATTCCCACCACCATGAGGTAATTCAGTCTCAATCTATTTTCTAGATCATCCAAGTTAAAAGGGGGGGGTTGTCTTTTTTTCAGAGCTCTTCAATTAGATTTTTTTTTGCAGTTATAACATCTTCCACATCTCCTATCATCTGCTCAGCCTGAGTAAATCTGTTGCTCATGGAAGATACTTGCTCTTTCATTTCATTTCCATTATTGCTCGTCTTAATTGCTGGGTGTGAGAGTTTAGCATTGGTTCCATCGTTTCTGTTACTGCCTTCATCATCTCTTGATAAGAAGTTAAGATGGGTTTTTTTTCCGTGCCAGGTCAGCCATTTTGCTGTGCTTTCTTGCTTCCTTTTCTCTCCCTCTGATTCCTCTGTAGCTTGCTTTTTGCTTTGGTATTTGAGGAATTTTCCATTTTTCCATTATTATATATGTCGTGTTCTGAACTTTGGAATTATCTGTTTATTTTCAAGGGTTTGACCTTTAGCAGTCAGCAGTAGTTTAATCCCCTCACGGAGCACGAGATAAGAGCAATTCACTGAAAATAGCTCATTTACTTCACAGAATCATCTGTTTGGAGTGTACACAAACTTTTAACATTGAAAATTTAAAGTAGAATTTGAATGCATTGCCTTACTGTACTGTAGCTACATGTTTCCGGACTTGTCAAAAAATATGGTTTGACATAACTGCCAATAATAATGAAATAATGGCAGAAAACACTTCTACTTTACAGTTAATTATTTCTCAATACCGAATATTTCCAAATGACATTGCTATCAAGGGATATCTGTTTTATTTTCATTTAAAAAGACTTATCCTGCTCAGGATTGAAATGCATGTTGAGCATTAAAGATGTGACAGCGTGTGGCGCCATGAGCGTGACCAAGGGATAGAGAAAGAGCGTGGTCAAATATAGCCGCCGCCACTTCAGACATACTGGGGCCTATTATCAAAACTCCAAAGTGTGACAATCCTCTTCTAAAGTGCACTTTAGAAGAGAATTTGCATGCTTTGCTATTCTGAAAGCCCTTCTCGCATGTCCAATTCATGTCCAAAAGGCTATTTTTTAGAAGAAGAGGTTTCACTCTGGCTGTGCCAACTCGATCGGTTTGTCAAATAAGCTGCAAACTACAATTCTCGTAGCTCCGTTAAGCAAATCTCTTCTAAAAACTCGCATGTTTTCCCCACAACTTCAAGGGTGGCTTTTTGGAATTTCAAATTACATCCAGTGCCTGAAATTTGGGTTTGGCTATTAGAGAGACAAAAGTCCATCTGGTGATTGAGTTACTGTAGCACCACCTCAGGTCATTCTGCTTCTAAAGCAAGTACAATCCGGGTGTTTTGGCTGTTAAACCATGCGCTTTCAATTTTTATAGAAGCTTTTTAGAAGACGCGATTTGCAATAGAAATAGTCTTTCCTCACATTTCATTCTTCTACTTCTGAACATGCCAAACAATGAGGTACGGAAATGGCTGCTTCGGAGCTACGAGAATAGGCCCCACTGTCTCAATTTTGTTAAAATATAGTGAATTGGAACACAGACAATTCATTTGATCACAGGCATAAATTGAATACTAAGGCCGCACTCAGGGTCACTGTGTCGCTACGTGCGCACTTCTGGGACTCTTACCTGATTTCCTAGTTTAGTTCCTGAAGTGCCCAAGGCACTGTAGTGCGTCGACGCTGCTACATTGTGGCCAGACAAGTCAATTTGTCTTTCAGCCTGCAGTCACATGACATCAACCAATGTGGGCGAACCAGCTCCATGACACGTCCATGACACGTTCGCCATGCCCTGATCGCCTCCCCAATCTCCACCAACCCCACGATGTGCACTAGGCATGGTAGCGTGCACCCCTGCCGCAACCTTGAGCGCGGCCTTACAGACAAGGGCCATAATTTTGATAATGTGTAATAAGCATAGATGACGTGCTATCACAGCAAAAGCCCCATTAAAGTCAGAATAAGGGTCCAGGACTCCACCTTAGCACTACATGTAGATACTGTCACTTATGTTTTGTCTTTCACACACACACACACACACGCACACACACAAAGATTCACAGACAATTTCTTGCTTTGTTCTCTATATTTATGTTGTTTTTTTGGGGTTATTTTGCACTACACCCTACAGTGGTATTGAGATACAGGTAAACCCCGTTATAGCGCGGTCCTCGGGGGCCAACCCGATCCGACCGCGCTAGACCCGGGGTCGCGCTAATTTTTTTTAAAAATGGCCGTCGCGCGCCTGATCAGGAGGGAGGGAGTGAGGAGGGAAGGAAGGGGTGGCCGGAAGCCCTACACGTTCCCTAGCAACGGCGAGTCCTCCCACCACCGGCATCCATTTCCTACCTCCCAGGCCCCCACACCTACCGGCCCTCCGCGGCATAGCGGGGGTTAAGATGGCGGCGCCTGTGCTGAGAGTGTCTGTGCTGTGGTGGGAGAGCGGGGCCCGGTACGCGGCGTGCGCGCTGGGGATCCTGCTGGCTCTCTACGCCTACCACGTGGAGAGGGAGAAGGAGAGGGACCCCGGCTACCAGGCAATGTGCGACCTCAGCAAGTAGGTGCGCTGCTCCAGCGTCTTATCCTCCAGGTACCGGAGAGGGAGGGGGAGACCCACACACCGGTCCTGACATGCAGGGAGGGGGAGACCCACACACCGGTCCTGACATGCAGGGAGGGGGAGACCCACACACCAGTCCTGACATGCAGCCGCAGGGAGGAAGGACACCAGAGCAAGGGACCGGTCCTGATCACCACCTCCCCGTGTCAGGAGAGATAAGGACTAAAGGGGGAGGAGGGGGTGTGCTTCCCTCACTGGAAGTCTCATCCTCTGAGGGGTTAATATGGCTGTAACAGGGGGGATATGACTTCAGTGCGGGTGTGAGTTTTTTTTTATTGTAGGTAGGGCTACATTAAACCCCATGCGTGTCAGGGGAGGGGGAGAGAGACAGCACTCATTGCTCTGCACTGATATTCAAGCGGTTAAGGTGTTCATTGTGGCACTCAAGGGGTTAAGGTGCTGGGGTCTGTGGGGGACCTACCTGTCTGAGAGAGATATCTGTTTAGAGTGTGTGCAGTGTAGAGTGTGTGCAGTGTGTGCAGTGTAGAGTGTGCAGTGTGTGCAGTGTAGAGTGTGTGCAGTGTGTGCAGTGTAGAGTGTGCAGTGTGTGCAGTGTAGAGTGTGCAGTGTGTGCAGTGTAGAGTGTGCAGTGTGTGCAGTATGTGCAGTGTAGAGTGTGTGCAGTGTGTGCAGTGTAGAGTGTGTGCAGTGAGTGCTGGGAGTGTGTGCAGTGTAGAGTGTGTGCAGTGTATGCAGTGTGTGTAGTGTAGAGTGTGTGCAGTGTGTGCAGTGTAGAGTGTGTGCAGTGAGTGCTGGGAGTGTGTGCAGTGTGTGTGCAGTGTGTGTGCAGTGTGTGTGCAGTGTGTGTGCAGTGTGTGTGCAGTGTGTGTGCAGTGTGTGTGGAGTGTGTGTGCAGTGTGTAAAAAAAATTAAAAAAAAAAAATTCTTTTTTTTTTAAACGGGAGCCACGTGAAAACCGCGTAATAACCTATTTCGCGGTATAACGGGCGCGTTATAACGGAGTTTACGTGTATTTATATTTGCTCGATTGATTTTTTTCTATTTAGAGTAACTAATTTTACCACTGGTTCACTGTGATCCAGCAATTATTTATTAATTGTAATGGATTGAAAATATTGAAAGTGTTCATTTGTCCCAGATCAATTAATACATCACAGTTCTAATTTTTTGCTTTTTATATTGATTTTAGTTTATTTCCTTTGCAGTATTTTTTAATTGTATAACATTACAAATTAACTTATAAAATATAGGAGGATCTTCTCAGTGCAGCATGGTGGGATCTTTGTATATAGTTTTTCTTCAGTTTTATCCCGTAGTGGCATTAGAAGAAATAATATGAGTAAATCCTAAATTAAGGCATTGAGAAAAACTGCAAGTCAAGTAGCTTTAAGGCTAAAGGGAATTTTTCACAGATGATAAATGGCCTGACATGTATGTAAACTGACAAGAGTTCCTAACCTTCAATTATTGTACAGAATCATTTCCTATTTAATCAAATATTTTCGCCTCTGAACTTCACTTTCTATGATTGTTTGTTAGAGGACTCCTGACAGGTTCCAAGACAGTAAAAAGTTATTTAGAAATGGCTAGTTTGAAGAGGAGAGAATTAAAAATAAAGGTGACATACATTTTCAGGTGGAAGCCTTGATTATATTGTAAGGTGAATTATTCTGCTGAAGAAGGCAAATATATCACAAATCTAATTTTAGATATACATTCTAAATGCACAGAAATTTGAATGGGGGAAACAAACTACACAAATGGAACATTATCAGTTGAAAGAGCTGTAAGTAGAGTAAGATACTAAGCAGTGTCTCAAGAGAAAAAAACTACTTGATATAGCTTTGGGCAAATAAAGAAAACAAAACTACCTTAAAGCAAAGAAAAAACACTGTATCCGTGTGTGTCTGCATGTTTTCTATTGGTCCACAAACCTGCTTCATTCCCCCCATTGTAACATGTTATACAGCGTTAGGCTTAGTCCATGGAGACTGCAGCTGTGCGGAGGCGCACGGAGGCTGAAGGAAAGCGTGTGTTTTTCCTGGCCGGGGGCGTGTCTGGTGGGCGGGCCAGTGATGTCATGGAGCTGGTTCGCCCTCATTGGATGAACAGCCCACGTGACCGCCCCTCCGCTCCCATCAGTGCTGAAACTAAAAAAAAATTGTGTGCTACGCCTCCGCACGCTTTCGGAAGCGTGCGCGAGCCCCTGCTAAAGCCGCACTCATTTCGGCTGCAGGGGCTCACTGACAAGCATGAGCGTGGCTCAGCACGGCTCAGTGGCTAAGCGCTGACCATGCCCGCGGCCTTAAGCTATGGGCAACGATTTTGAGTAGTAACATTACCAACATAGCTTGTTAAAGTTGGATACATGCAGTGTATTATGCTGCTTGAATGAAATCAGAACATGTGCATCTAGATACTGTAACACAGATATCACAAATTGATTTAAAGGAGTTTTAAATACATCTTTATTTTGTTGTAATCATTTAATGGCACACATTCCGTCACTGGATTCCACCAAAGGGTGGAGACACTATCTCTCTTCCATTTTCTTACAGCTTTTTACTTGTGAAGTGAACACGCCGATCACATACAATATCTTAATAAAGTGAGACATACAGTACATATGTAACCAGGTTCCCTCTGATCTCCCGGTTCCTCGGTTTTCCCCTTTTACCTCCGGTGCAGGGAGGTGGATGTCGGGCGAGCGGGTCGCCGGAGACCCGCACGGATGTCGCTGCAGGGTGTCGCCATGTTGATCATGCATGCATGCGCAGTGAGTTGCACATGCGCAGAAAGATCACTAGTCCGGTGGCCATGTTGTGATTGGTGCAGGAGTTCGCACATGCGCAGGAGGTCACGCACGCGCAGTGTAAGCATGCAAAGCGGCAGCCAATTGTATGAGGCTTTAAGCAGGGACTACAAGTCCTATGAGTCTTAGGGAGGCCCTGTGTGACTCACGAGAGTCAATAGGACTTCCAGATTCTCCTGCTCAGCGGATTGATACATTATAAGGTTATGCAAAGTGTCAGACTGTGAACAGTCCAAAGGGTCCGGTGCACTAAAAAAATAGCAGGTGTATAGCTAAGACAACGCTGTATGGTAGTATATCTGAGTCCAGTAGGTAGAACACTATACAAGTGTATGTGAGTACAACCCAAATTCAGAAATGTAAAAGGTCAAACAGTAACATAATATGTATGAGTGTATGGCTTAGTTAACAACTGTCTGCCACATGCAGCACAATCCCGTCGTAGTTAATTTCTCACAGATTGCCAGGATGGTGGTAAAGTGTATCCATAAGATCCTCTAGCACACTCCGATAACCACCTACAGCCCCAGGGCAGCTTCCGACGATGAACAGCGCGGCGTCAGGTGGAAGGGGAACCCCCGTGCAGGAGTCCCGCAACTCCAATGAGGGCACTGTCCTCTGCAGTAAGGGAGGCAGTGGGAGGATGAAACATGTCAGAGCATCTTTAGGACTTATGCCTCATGTTCTTTTAAATCAATAAATTGTTGAAAAAAAACCCTGTGTGTCCTACTTCGCATTGGTGGGCTGTGCTCCGGCTTCCCTGTTGATCTACAACATTATAAGGGTAGGGTGTGTATGTGCAGGAAACCAGTGGCCCCTGCACTAGGCCAGAGACAACCTTAGGCCCAGGCTTGGCCCCGACTCCCCTGTATAGTTTGTGGCTGCGAGAGGGACAGGCCCTTAGACAGGAGCGCTGCCCCTTCTAGCTTCACTAGTGACAGGGACACAGTTGAACGCCATGCAGAAGTTGCGACCTGTGTTCTGGGACCAGACCACCACCGAATGACATAGAGACTCTCTACAGTGTGGGACACTCCAATCGGATACAACTTCATCAGTGGGTCAGTGGATCCTATCTGTGCTTCTGTCGGTGGGCACGTGTGCTGGAGCACCCGGCAGGTACCTAACAACACCAAGTGCACCAACCTAACACCTAGTCCAGTGGCAGCGCTGTCTCACACATTGAAGTGGGTGTGGGACTCAGAGGATACGGTGTTGGGAACACAGTGGGGGAAGGGTACAGTCGGTCGAGGCTTGGCATGTAGCTGTACCTCATTAGTGTTCATTAGAAATGTTTATGATATAAGTGTTGTCCATGGTTATGCCGGTTTATATGCTGATAGTAAAGTATTATTGTTTTACTACGTTGTTGTATATTATTCATATATGTTCCTGCACAGGGTTATCCCACATAGTTAGGATTCCGCGCAGGTGGAGGCGCTGTCACCTATCGAATCATGTACACCCCAGGTTCCCAGCGGCAGAGGTTCAGATCTCCTGTGAGCCACAGGTAAAACACACACATCGTAGTCGCCTTATCTACCAGGGGGTGGGAGAAAGAGCGCCTCGCATATATAGTAGGCTATATACTAAAGTCTCCCAATTGCAAAATTGGGATCAATCCAGTATAAAAGATGTGTACCAGATTTTACAAAAGAAAATCATCCATTGAAGTCAATGAGATTCCTGTTCCTTAATGCATCCATTGCTGTTTTCACTAAGGTTTCCGAGGATTTTCAACTGGGCAACATTAGAAAATCGAACTCAAAGTTAATGATTGTAGCAGGAGCACTCGCGGTACTGTGGTAAACCGCCACGGGTGCACATCCAGCTGGAAACGCACGCAGAGAGGGTTATTCATGCAGAATAGAAGAAAAAAAGTATGGCACTCCACTGTTGTTAGCGAAGTTCAAAAACATAAAGGGTTTATTGGAAAAAAAGATATTTTTTTCAAATAAATCCTTTATGATTTTGGACTAAGACCATTGCACTGGAGTGCCATACTTTTTTCTTCTATTCTAAAAAGAAATGTATGCCTAACACTGAGATCATCCCTCAGCTCCCACATAATTCTCATAAAATAATGAGATCTCGATGCTCCCACCATTGAATGCCTCCGTGTATGTCAAAAACATACAATTTGGGAAATACTGTAAGACCAGTGGAGTTCTAGAAAAGAGAATGGAACCGGGCGCTTCTATCTAGATGTTGTAAAACTGTGAACCAATAAACAATTGTGTATACACCCAAAATACAGTGAATTTCCTACAATATGAGTACCTCAAATACAATAAATGTGAGGAGACTGACTACACATCAGATCCCTTTCTAATTTGCTGGCCAGATAAACTGGTTACTAGCCCAAAACATACTCATGTTTAGAGATATAATGTATATGACAATATGAAAATCCTTATCTGATAGGTCGTGGGAACTCGGTCCCAGGAGAGTCAAGGAAATCCCTCAGGCTACAACAACCTTTGACATGACAGCTCTGCTCATTTAGCAGTCTATGGAATGCTGGTTCCCCGCATCCAACAGGCTTGTTAAGTTGCATGGGTTCTTACACCGGGTGTGCATCCCAGGCAGTCCCAGTAGGCCTGGGGAACTGTACCAACCAGCCTTTCCTCCTGTTGGGCAGCATCCTCTCTACCCTCCTGGGGCAAATAAGCTCACTTTGTGGCAGCTTCCTTCCTTCCTTTAAAGCCCTGTTAATTCAGGTCTGCTTAATTAGCTGCACCTGCATCTAGCCTCTCCAGGGGAAGTTAACTGCCTGCGTGCTGGAACATACTCTGCAAGCTCTTTCCTACCTGCACAGACAGTAACTCCATCACAGTACCTTAATTACTAAAAAAAAGCAAAGGTATGAAATACATTCTTTGCCTCTGTATTTACCAGGGAAAAATCAATTGCAAAAATAGTGCCACAGGAGGAAGCCACAACCTCTATATCATGGGTCTCCAAACTCAGTCCTCAAGGGCTGCCAACAGGCCGACTTTTATGGATATCCCTGTTTCAGCACAGGTGGCTCAATCAGTAGCTGAGCTTGGAGACCCCTGATCTATATCAATGAATAATTAGTTAACTGAGGAACAAGTGCATAGGAAGCTTGACAAAATTAAAGTAATTAAGGTACCTGGCCCCGATGGCATGTACCCAAGTGTGGCATGTAGCCAAGTGTTCTTAAGGACTTAAGATCAGTAATAGCCAAAACATTACATTTAATATTCAAGGACTCTATTTCCATTATTAGTTTCTTTGAGGAGGTAAGTAGTAATTTAGACCATTGTAATGCAGTTGATGTGGTCTAGTTAGATTTTGCAAAGGTTTTTGATACAGTTCCACACGAGGTTGGTGTATAAAATCAAGGAAATTGGACTCTGTAAACATATTTGCACTTGGATTGAAAACTGTTTGAAGGATAGACAGAGAGTTGGAACTTTTTCAGGTTGGGGTAAAGTTTTGAGTGGAGAACCTCCAGGATTGATATTGGGACCCCTGCTTTTTAACTTGTTTATTAATGACTTTGAGGTTGGCACAGAGAGCAAAGTCTCCATCTTTGCTGATGACACTAAATTGTGTAAGGTAATCAGAGCAAGATGTAATTTCTCTCCAGAAGGACTTGGATAGACTGGAAAATTGGGCAGGTAAATGGCAGATGAAGTTTAATTCAGATAAATATAAGTTTATGCATTTAAGAAACAAGAATAAACAAGCAACATACTGAAAAAATGTATTGGGGATGAATTAGGAGAATCCTTAATGGAGAAGAATTTAGGAGTGCCAGTAGACAGCAGTCATGTAGTAGCTGCCACGGCAAACAATATCTTATCTTGCATTAAACTGGGAATGGATGGAAGGGAATGAAACATAATATGCCCTTCTATAAAACATTAGTAAGACGACAGCTTCACTATGGACTACAGTTTTGTGCACGACGGCCTAAAAAAAGAAATGGAACTAAAAAAAAAGGCAGAGAAGAGCCACCAAATTAATAAAGGGCATGGATTCTCTGACAAATTAGATTTGTTTACATTAGAAAATGTGTAAGAGGGGATATGATAACTATATATAAATATATTCGGGTACAATATAAGGAGCTTTCAAAAGAACTATTCATCACAAGGGCACTTCAAATGACATGGGTCATACCTTAAGGATGGATGAAAGGAGATTTCCCCAGCAACAAAGGAAAGGGTTCTTTACAGTAAGGGCAGACAACATGTGCAATTCATTACCCACAGAGATTATGATGGCAGATACAATAGATATCCTCAAGAAAGTTTAGGCATGTTCTTAGAATGGAAAGGTATACAGGGATATAACAAATAAGTAAACATGGGAAGGATATTGATCCAGAGAGAAATCTGATCACCATTTAGAGTTAGGAAGGAACTTATTTTCCCCTTTATGAGATATCATTAGATGGTATTTCACTGGGGCGTGTTTTGTTTGCCTTCCTCTGGATCAATATACTGTAATTACAAATATAGGGTAAGAATCTGTAGTCTAAATTTATCATAGGTTGAACTTGATGGACATATGTCTTTTTTTAACCTTATCTACTTTGTAACTGTGTAACACTTGATGGATGAATGTAATTGGCAAAAATTCAGTAGTTCCCTTTATGTGTCAAACTTGTATGGCTGCGTATCTACAGTACCAGATTTCTTTAACAATTTTTTTTTAATGGACGCAAGTTTGTTTATTAAAGTGGCAAAAATAGTTGTATATTGTCATTATTTTATTGCTGTTTATATTTTTTAAAAATCTTTAAAAAAAATTATGGAGCGTATTCAAATTTCTGTGCTGGTCTTTCCACAATGCAATTTAATTACCTTAAACCAATGTACTGACAAATTAAATCTTCAAGATGAATTCTAATTGTTTCTTGAAATGTGTTTAATAGAACAATTGTTTCTATCTGAAGATAGAAATAACATTCTTATGCTGGCAGATAGATCAATCGTACATAACAATTTGACCTTTTTTCATTTTTGTCTCAATTTGTTCTGATTTTACTTGTCACCCTCATTTATGGGAGCGGCAAATGTAGCAAAAACAAAATTAGTTTCAATACAATGTATGTCTACAACCAACAACCTGAAATTCATAATCAATATCATCCTATTTCCCTATATTGTGCATGTGATGCTATACAATACATAGAATGATTCAAGTTCCTTTTCCATAAAACAAAACTAATTTTGATGCCAGAAAGATGAAGTAACTTGTCCACGATGACTTACTGGGAATTGACCCTTAAATTCAAACTGGATTTATCCATATCAATGACAAAACAGAAAAACACTTAGGCACTCCTGTAATACTTGCCTAGTCTTTATGTTTACCTGGCCACTGCTCTCCTTATGGGGCCTCCTGCAGAAATTCATTTAAATACTTGTACAAAATCCAGTGAAAAGATGGGCACAGATGCTTCTGCCTTGAGAAAGGCTGCCTCTGAGCAGCCAGCACATCAGTTTAGAGCTGAATTGTTTTATTTTTCTTAAGAAAGTCCGTTCTGCCCATCTCTTCACTGTATTTTGTACAAGTTTTTACCCATACTCAATGGCAGTGACTATAGATGTGCAAAACTTGATAGAAGTAAATATAAGGTTTTCGCTGCTCTTGATAATGTTGTAGTTAACATTCGCCAAGCTTTCAAAAATTCTGGAGAAAAAATTTTGTTTGCTAAGGCCGTACTTATAGTGCGCGCGACGGCAAAAGTGTATTTCGCTTTGCAGCGACGTCGCAAGCGACCTGGCCATTGATTGGTTCAGAGGCGGTCACTCTGAAAAATCAAATTTGACCGGCTTCCAAATTTCGCGCCGCCACGTTGCTCACGTCGCTCTGTCGCGTCACGCTTACTATAAGTGCACGCGACGGTGGCAATACATTTGTTTTGCCATGACGTCGTGTCGCCGGCACTATAAGCGCAGCCTTAGAATACTTTATTACAAACGGCATACAGTATATTGAGCAAAGACACAAACTCACCATTAAAATACTGAAGTTTAAGATGTAACTTGATAGTGTGATGGGAATCATACTGCACTATCTGATCTTAGTGATTGAGTCCACTGATGACTCTACCGACTGACTGACTTTAAACAGTGACAGTGTAAAGCTAGGGATCTTGTTAGATGAGAAATAAGTGGATTCAAATTTAGAACAATGCCCTGCCTCTCAACCTTAATATAAAATCTTAATTTCAGTAGATTATATAATGGAGGTGAATCAAGGAAAGGTAAATAGGCATATATACATATGAGTCCTCGAAGGTATATTGGACTCACACAGAATGGATGTACAGAGGAGCGTGGACTCAATAGTCCTCGAGTATAATGCTGAAATGGAACAGTCACCAAGAATGATTGGCGGAACTCCCGAAGAGACTACAATTTGAAAAAAACAATAACATTGTATTAACATACAATAAGACAATGTGAACTAATATATACCGTGTAATGTAAAATCCCCAATTTTATTTATTTATTTTATTTATATATAAAAATATTTTACCAGGAAGTAATACATTGAGAGTTACCTTTCGTTTTCAAGTATGTCCTGGGCACAGAGTAAAACAAAATAATACATGGTTACAAATACAGTTACATAAATGAACAAGGTATACATTATATACAAGACATTGCATGCACAGTTAAAGAAAATATATATTATGAGCGTATGAAACAGTTACAGACCAGATTAATGGTAGATCAATGGTAAGGTATATATTCGAAGTTGAGCAGATATATCCGTCTAGTGTGTTTACATAATCCACAGTGTTTGGATGTGTGTCTGTGTTCTCTGAACTGTTAGGTACACAGTAGTGCTTAAAAAGTTTAAAGAGCTTTGAATATATATAGAGAGGTTGCTGTACAGGTAGGTACAGTATGGCTAAATGCAGGCATCAGTCATACAATCACCTCTATCGTAAAGGGCTTATGCAAACCAAGCACTAGATTAGGCTAATTATAGTGGTAGCATATAGCTAGATATTTACACACATGAGATTATATATACATATATATCTCTCCACTTATGTGCAGGATGCACAGACCAAAGATATATCCGGGCCAGGCAGTCAGATTGCTTGCTCCTCATGAGCAATCATAGCTGGATGTAATGAAACCCAGCCATAGAGTTAAAAGAATCTCTCTCTCTCTCCTGATTCACATACGTCTCTGTGTAGTCTGCCTAGCATAGGATAAATGCCTGCAGATATAGCAGTGATCTGCACAAATGCTTCCATCTATGGGATACCAAATACCCCTACAGAGGGATGGACCCCGTAGCAGGATAATGTATAGGGTAGGGGGACAGCTACAAGTGTAGACCATGCAGTGTGACTATCTAGGGTAGGGAATCAGGATAATCAGACACAGGATAAGCATAAAACCGCCATACGACCCATTCGGATGTGGAACTTGTGGATCCGCCGCCTCGCCAAATGGATGTCACCATCGTGAAGTCACCTAAAACTCGATGCACGTTTCACATAACTCAGCAAGCTTCTTCAGAGGCGAGAGGAGTATCGGGAGCTCCTTCATAGCTGATTTAAATACCCATTGATAAGGGGGGGGGGGGGCGTTGACAATGTCTCGATGTCTTCTGGAGACAAAGTAAACATGTAGCTAGGTCTCGCATAATAGCAAGCCCAGTATACTGGTGGTATTGAACATAGTAGCAACATTTATAGATACTGGACAGATTCAACAAGTCATGTTATAAACCACAGCTATTTCTATTTGTATATACAGGAGTATAATGATTCGAAACTCAGTATGGATAAGGTTATTGATGTATTAATGTACACTAAAGGCCTCATTCAGAAAGCCTCGAAAAGGGCCTTATCAAGCACTTATCGACCAAAATGGCTACTTGTATTCAGTAAGCCTCGATAAGTGCTCGATAACGGCCTGTATCGACTGAAAATTTTATCACCAAAAGAAATTCGCCAATTGAGCGGCGATCAGCCGCTTATCGACCATTTTCTGAAGGATCATAAACTCGCGCGATTCAGATACCCGCGAGTCGGCTGTCTCGGCCTATCGCAGCCCATCGCAGCCCTAAAAGGCGTTCTTCTCCCTAAATCCAATACACCACAAAATTTGGGTAAATTGGTGGGGAGATGGCCTCGATGAGCTGCTATGTGTCGGGACTTAGAAAAATACAGGCCCTTTTCCTGCCTCGGATTGGTGCCTGGGGTCTCCGGAGCTGATAGCCATTAATACCAGCTCCGGAGCCCCCCGGCATACATCCGATGCAGGAAAAATGCATGTACAGCAACTTCATTACCTTAGCGGCTAACCGCTAAGGCAATGAAGGGGTTAAACATCCATGCCAGGCTTACTGTGGCTAGGGAGGGTGGGTGAAGGGGGGATTTGGACCTTTGTGGCTGTTTAGGCCTTGCGGGGGGGTTTGCAGGGGGACTTAAATAAATAAAGGGGTAATAAAGGGGTTAACCCAAACGCTACCCACCCTCAAGGTCTAGACACCCATCCTTAGGGCTAATACCCCCTTCACCCATCCATGAGGCCTAAGCACCCACCCCGGAATGACTATACCCACCCTGTACCTATTGAGTAGTATAGTGGTAAATCATACCCATTTAATAATTATATGGGCATGATAAGCCTCTATAGCACTCAATGGGCACCATAATTAAAATACAGTAATACACAAGACACACAATAATAAAACATAAGTAAACTCCAAAAACCACACTTCACTAAATAAAAATAGTAGCCAGCTAATACAATCACAAGAAAGACGGTGCAAAACAGCGCTAAAAATCATACAATACCCCTACTGGGAAACACGTGTAAGATATATATAACAATAATGGCAGCCAGACAGATACTGACAGTACAGTCAGTTGGATGGCATAGGAGAAAAAGGAAAATGTCTGCGCCAAGTGTGAAAATAATAAATAGTCCAAACCATACGATTGAAAGTCCAAATGTAGTCCTTGGATGATCAAATGGTGTGCAAACAGACTGTGGATTCTCTCCAAGATGCGGTGCAATATGTGGAAATAAAAGAAAATGGATTATGGTGCAGTAAGTCAGTCAATGCGGACATAAAAACATTTAACACTAACAACACAAAATAGACATGACAGACTAACAACAACACAAGCCAGACTGAAAAATAATAAAAAAGCTATTTATTGACAACTAATGTAGGGTTCTGGAGGATGGCTGGCAGACACCAATCCGGGGGGGGGGGGTAAAATCGTTGCCCTACTCACAAGATGCAGGATAATATCAGGCAGTAGAACTGGAGACACAATCGGTGGTTTCAAGATGCGACCGGAGCCCTCTCACTGGCGCCCCCACGTGAGGTGGATGCTGTGTGGAGCTACACAGGTCACAGGAGCTGAAGCACTTCCGAGCGGATGTGACGTCACGCTCTGTCTTCCTCCCAATACTGTTGTCCTCGCACGTATCTCGTCCCCCTCACCTCAGACCGGATAGTATGCTTCCACCTCCAGGAACCAAAACTTCACTCTAAAACAATGTCTTCCCAACGCGTTTCATGCGCATGCGCGCACTTCTTCAAGGGATGTCACTACCCCTGGATCTGGGTGGTTTAAATACACGTAGCCCACGCTTCTAATTGGCTAATAACACAATTAGTGATGATTTAACCACATAGTTACCAGAGTTAGGGTAGCATACAACAAAGCCTGGCTAACATACATACACACATAAAAATAACAACAAACCTACACAACGTTAAAACATTAAAACATAAAAACATTAAAATATGCTAAAAATATAAATAATGAGTGGAGCTCACAGGAAAGGTACAAAATGAATTATAAAAGGAATTATAAAAAGGCCTTTAGTTCAAAATCTATATTTAAACCCCTCGGCGAGAGTGTTTTCAATTCATATATCCAGTATGCTTCACGCATGCTGGCATGATTAAGTCTACTCCCCCCTCGTGGGTTAGCCTGAACCTCCTCAATGGCCTGGCACCGTACACCTGTAGGGTTTTGATTATGACATAAAAGAAAATGGTGAGAGACACTATGTGTGACCAGTCCCTTTTTTATATTGTAGACATGCTCATAGATACGTCTCTGAAAGGTTCTCCCTGTTCTGCCAATATATTGCAAGCCACAAGGGCATTGCAGCAGGTAGATTACAAACGTTGAATGGCAGTTTATAAATGTTTTTATTGGGTAGCTCCTAGAGGTAACCATGGATGTAAACTGTCTAGCATTTGTACTGAAGGAACAGGCCACACACTTCGCACAATTAAAGAAACCCTTTGGACTCCCTATCTGTTTTTGTTTGTGCTGTTTGATGGGACAGCTGGGGGCCAATTTAGATTTTAAATTATTGGCCTTGGTGAATATTATATTTGTTTTTTTGGGGAGAATATCCGCCAGGACTTTGTCTTTAAGTAGAATGGGCCAATATTTATTCAGAATCTGTTTAATTTTAGGGGCCATCTTGTTGTACTGAGTAATAAATGCAACTTGTTTGTTACATCTCTCTGCCGTATCTTTTTCATTATTATTATATTTAAGTAAAGTGTCCCTTTGTAAATTATTAACTTGGTCGAATGCCTTATCAATGAGATCCTCTGAATATTTTCTCGTAATAAATTTATTTTTTAGATCCTTTGCCTGTGTCCTAAAAATTTCATCATCAGTGCAGTTGCGTTTAAGACGCACCAGCTGACCCTTCGGGATATTCCGTAGCCACTGTGGATTGTGTTGGCTATCTGCGCGTACATAATTGTTAGCCTGAACTGGCTTAAAGTAGGTCTTAGTGTGTATTGTGTTATCTCTAATATAAATGTGAAGGTCCAGGAAATCAATGTGCTCCGTGCTATAATTACAAGTGAATTTAAGGTTATAGTGATTGTGATTAAGATAAGTGCAAAAAACATCGAGTGAAGTTTGGCTGCCTGACTAGACAAAGACCACATCGTCAATGTAGCGCCGCCAGAGCACGAGGTTTGCCCCTAGTGGACAGTTGTTCCAAATGAACTCCTCCTCCCAACTGTCCATGAATAAATTAGCGTAACTAGGAGCAAACCTCGTGCCCATGGCGGTACCACATTTCTGAATATAGTAATTTGAATTAAAAGTGAAATAATTGTGCGTTAAAATAAACATAATACCATCCACCAAAAAATTCCTTTTGTTAGGTTGATAATTGCTTGCCAGTTCTAATTTGCGGGACACGGCTTGGCAGCCTAGTTGATGATCAATCACAGTATACAGTGATGTGACATCAGCTGTAACTAATATGTACCCAGGCTGCCACTTAAGATCTTTTAAAATTTGTAATACATGTGTCGTGTCTCGCAAATAGGACCGGACACCTGTGACAATTGGTTGAAGGTGATGGTCAATAAATTGGGATAAATTAGAAGTGAGGGAAGAAATACCCAAAATAATAGGTCTCCCAGGTGGTGCAGTTAAATGTTTGTGTATTTTAGGTATAAAATAAAATAAAGGGGTGCGTGGAAACTGTATTGACAGAAAATTAAACTCGTCCTCACATATGGCCCCACTTTTTAAGCCAGTGGCTAACAGGTCGCCAAGTTCGGCCTTGAAATGAACCAGAGGGTCACCTGTAAGGGAGAGGTATGTGGTCTTATCACCCAGTAGTCTCATAGACTGCTTGATGTAATAATCCTTATCCATAACCACAATACCTCCAACCTTATCTGCAGACTTAATAACTATTGAGTCATTCTTTTCCAAGCTGGAAACAGCTTCCTTCTCCTGAACATTAAAATTGTCGTGCTTGATTTTATATGTACGACATGAATTTTCAAGATCCATATTGACCATCTCCACAAAGGAACTAACCAAGTGTCCCTGTGAGAACTTGGGATAGAATGTTGATGGTTTTTTAAAAATTCTTTGTGGATGGCTCTCCGTGCTGCACACTTCACTAGGTTTAATGACTTGATTAGATACAGCATCCCTAGCAAAATATTTTTTCAGGGCTAGTTTTCGTGCAAATTTGTGAACATCAATAAATACATTGAAACTATTTGGCCCACAAACTGGAGCAAATGTTAGACCCTTGTTAAGTACCTTTTTTTCAATATTAGTAAGAGGATACTTACTGATATTGAATATATTCGGATATACGGTACTCCTCTTTACTCGATTTCTACCAGCACCTCCTCTTCCCCCTCTGGCCCTGTCTTTCTTTTTTTGTAGTTTGGAGGGACGAGATTCTATTGGTGGTTTCACAATTTCCACTTCTGGGAAGATGTGCTCTCTTTCCTTCCTCCATTCTAAAAAAGAAAAGTTGGTTTTAATGGCGGGTGTGGGGAGGGGTGTGTAGGAGATGCTCTCTGCATCACTCTCAGAGCCTATCTCCGACAGCAGTGTATATCTATTGCTGACTGCAACAGGAACTGACTGGGGTAATACCAGTGCATCATAACGCTCCTTAGCTCTCTTTTGTTGTAAGTAGAGGTTCTTATCATGCACTGGTAATTTAGCAGATATAAATGGTGTTGGAACCAGCAGATTAGTATTTTGTTTCCTAGGGCCATTTTTCTGTTCTCTATGGATAATTTTACTCCTAGTGACTTTAAGTTCTTTGGTTCCTGGTATTACCTTTAAGTTCTTCTGTTCGGTCTTATTCATATATATCTCCTTTGATTTTGTAGCCCAGTCTAGTGTGTGTGGAGTGTGGAGCTCACAGGAAAGGTACAAAATGAATTATAAAAGGAATTATAAAAAGGCCTTTAGTTCAAAATCTATATTTAAACCCCTCGGCGAGAGTGTTTTCAATTCATATATCCAGTATGCTTCACGCATGCTGGCATGATTAAGTCTACTCCCCCCTCGTGGGTTAGCCTGAACCTCCTCAATGGCCTGGCACCGTAAACCTGTAGGGTTTTGATTATGACATAAAAGAAAATGGTGAGAGACACTATGTGTGACCAGTCCCTTTTTTATATTGTAGACATGCTCATAGATACGTCTCTGAAAGGTTCTCCCTGTTCTGCCAATATATTGCAAGCCACAAGGGCATTGCAGCAGGTAGATTACAAACGTTGAATGGCAGTTTATAAATGTTTTTATTGGGTAGCTCCTAGAGGTAACCATGGATGTAAACTGTCTAGCATTTGTACTGAAGGAACAGGCCACACACTTCGCACAATTAAAGAAACCCTTTGGACTCCCTATCTGTTTTTGTTTGTGCTGTTTGATGGGACAGCTGGGGGCCAATTTAGATTTTAAATTATTGGCCTTGGTGAATATTATATTTGTTTTTTTGGGGAGAATATCCGCCAGGACTTTGTCTTTAAGTAGAATGGGCCAATATTTATTCAGAATCTGTTTAATTTTAGGGGCCATCTTGTTGTACTGAGTAATAAATGCAACTTGTTTGTTACATCTCTCTGCCGTATCTTTTTCATTATTATTATATTTAAGTAAAGTGTCCCTTTGTAAATTATTAACTTGGTCGAATGCCTTATCAATGAGATCCTCTGAATATTTTCTCGTAATAAATTTATTTTTTAGATCCTTTGCCTGTGTCCTAAAAATGTCATCATCAGTGCAGTTGCGTTTAAGACGCACCAGCTGACCCTTCGGGATATTCCGTAGCCACTGTGGATTGTGTTGGCTATCTGCGCGTACATAATTGTTAGCCTGAACTGGCTTAAAGTAGGTCTTAGTGTGTATTGTGTTATCTCTAATATAAATGTGAAGGTCCAGGAAATCAATGTGCTCCGTGCTATAATTACAAGTGAATTTAAGGTTATAGTGATTGTGATTAAGATAAGTGCAAAAAACATCGAGTGAAGTTTGGCTGCCTGACTAGACAAAGACCACATCGTCAATGTAGCGCCGCCAGAGCACGAGGTTTGCCCCTAGTGGACAGTTGTTCCAAATGAACTCCTCCTCCCAACTGTCCATGAATAAATTAGCGTAACTAGGAGCAAACCTCGTGCCCATGGCGGTACCACATTTCTGAATATAGTAATTTGAATTAAAAGTGAAATAATTGTGCGTTAAAATAAACATAATACCATCCACCAAAAAATTCCTTTTGTTAGGTTGATAATTGCTTGCCAGTTCTAATTTGCGGGACACGGCTTGGCAGCCTAGTTGATGATCAATCACAGTATACAGTGATGTGACATCAGCTGTAACTAATATGTACCCAGGCTGCCACTTAAGATCTTTTAAAATTTGTAATACATGTGTCGTGTCTCGCAAATAGGACCGGACACCTGTGACAATTGGTTGAAGGTGATGGTCAATAAATTGGGATAAATTAGAAGTGAGGGAAGAAATACCCAAAATAATAGGTCTCCCAGGTGGTGCAGTTAAATGTTTGTGTATTTTAGGTATAAAATAAAATAAAGGGGTGCGTGGAAACTGTATTGACAGAAAATTAAATTCGTCCTCACATATGGCCCCACTTTTTAAGCCAGTGGCTAACAGGTCGCCAAGTTCGGCCTTGAAATGAACCAGAGGGTCACCTGTAAGGGAGAGGTATGTGGTCTTATCACCCAGTAGTCTCATAGACTGCTTGATGTAATAATCCTTATCCATAACCACAATACCTCCAACCTTATCTGCAGACTTAATAACTATTGAGTCATTCTTTTCCAAGCTGGAAACAGCTTCCTTCTCCTGAACATTAAAATTGTCGTGCTTGATTTTATATGTACGACATGAATTTTCAAGATCCATATTGACCATCTCCACAAAGGAACTAACCAAGTGTCCCTGTGAGAACTTGGGATAGAATGTTGATGGTTTTTTAAAAATTCTTTGTGGATGGCTCTCCGTGCTGCACACTTCACTAGGTTTAATGACTTGATTAGATACAGCATCCCTAGCAAAATATTTTTTCAGGGCTAGTTTTCGTGCAAATTTGTGAACATCAATAAATACATTGAAACTATTTGGCCCACAAACTGGAGCAAATGTTAGACCCTTGTTAAGTACCTTTTTTTCAATATTAGTAAGAGGATACTTACTGATATTGAATATATTCGGATATACGGTACTCCTCTTTACTCGATTTCTACCAGCACCTCCTCTTCCCCCTCTGGCCCTGTCTTTCTTTTTTTGTAGTTTGGAGGGAGGCGAGATTCTATTGGTGGTTTCACAATTTCCACTTCTGGGAAGATGTGCTCTCTTTCCTTCCTCCATTCTAAAAAAGAAAAGTTGGTTTTAATGGCGGGTGTGGGGAGGGGTGTGTAGGAGATGCTCTCTGCATCACTCTCAGAGCCTATCTCCGACAGCAGTGTATATCTATTGCTGACTGCAACAGGAACTGACTGGGGTAATACCAGTGCATCATAACGCTCCTTAGCTCTCTTTTGTTGTAAGTAGAGGTTCTTATCATGCACTGGTAATTTAGCAGATATAAATGGTGTTGGAACCAGCAGATTAGTATTTTGTTTCCTAGGGCCATTTTTCTGTTCTCTATGGATAATTTTACTCCTAGTGACTTTAAGTTCTTTGGTTCCTGGTATTACCTTTAAGTTCTTCTGTTCGGTCTTATTCATATATATCTCCTTTGATTTTGTAGCCCAGTCTCTCTGGCAACCTGAATCGTAGTCCTGTTTGTCTCTAAAAAACTTTTGTTGTTTAATTTGGACTAGTTCTAGTTCTGCCTGATCCAACCTTTTTTAATGGTTGGTTCAAGTGCAAGCAGTTCGTTACTATCCTTATAGGGATCTAACTGAATTTTCATTTCTAAAATCTGATCATCCAGATCAGCCAGGGTCTTTCTTCGTTGATGCACCAATAGCTTCATGAGAGCTAATGAACACTGATCGAGTATTTCATTCCACTCTTTCATGAAGGTTTCATTCTGTGCATCAGCGGTTGGCTTTTTTCGAACTCTAAGACCCCTTGGGATGCGATGATTTTCCAAATACTTGCTCAGTGTGGTGGCTTCCCACCATTGCTTACTTTCCAACATAAGTGTCTTCTCTAACTGAGCAAGTATTGGATAAAAATCTTCTGACGCATTCTCAATAAACTGAACTGAACTAGGATCACTAAAAATATGGTCCACATTGACATTTCTACGTGATCTCAAATGGAATAAGGAACTCATAATGAATCCCTTAGTGTACAGCAATTAAACAGTATATAGACTAGTGAATATATAAATAAATAAGCAGCTAACACCAATTTGTACAAAACAAAGCCCAAAAACAAGAAAGACGGTGCAAAACAGCGCTAAAAATCATACAATACCCCTACTGGGAAAAACGTGTAAGATATATATAACAATAATGGCAGCCAGACAGATACTGACAGTACAGTCAGTTGGATGGCATAGGAGAAAAAGGAAAATGTCGGCGCCAAGTGTGACAATAATAAATAGTCCAAACCATACGATTTCGAACTGAAGGCCTTTTTATAATTCCTTTTATAATTCATTTTGTACCTTTCCTGTGAGCTCCACTCATTATTTATATTTTTAGCATATTTTAATGTTTTTATGTTTTAATGTTTTAAAGTTGTGTAGTTTTGTTGTTATTTTTATGTGTATATGTATGTTAGCCAGGCTTTGTTGTATGCTACCCTAACTCTGGTAACTATGTGGTTAAATCATCACTAATTGTGTTATTAGCCAATTAGAAGCGTGGACTACGTGTATTTAAACCACCCAGATCCAGGGGTAGTGACATCCCTTGAAGAAGTGCGCGCATGCGCACGAAACGCGTTGGGAAGACATTGTTTTAGAGTGAAGTTTTGGTTCCTGGAGGTGGAAGCATACTATCCGGTCTGAGGTGAGGGGGACGAGATACGTGCGAGGACAACAGTATTGGGAGGAAGACAGAGCGTGACGTCACATCCGCTCGGAAGTGCTTCAGCTCTTGTGACCTGTGTAGCTCCACACAGCATCCACCTCACGTGGGGACGCCAGTGAGAGCCAAGCAGCGTCCTGCATGAGCAACGAAGCTGACGGGAATAACACACCCCAGAGGGAGCCTACGAGGTGGAGAGTCCCAGGCAGCAGTGTCCCACGCAGGGTCCATACCGGAGGTGGTGGCTGAGATTGGGAGTCTATATATTCCTGGATGAGAAACCCTCCTTGCAGAGACCATTGTGTCAAAACGCTTGTTTTTGACTTACATCTTGTAGGTAGGCCACACATACAAGCCAAGATCCATCACAGATCCTATATATAAGTTATCAAACTCTCTACACTTAGATTTCTTTTTGTTTTATTTCCCTTTCATGCTCCCCCTGGATTGCAACTGGAGTATCTGTCTGGCTGCCATTATTGTTATATATATCTTACACGTGTTTCCCAGTAGGGGTATTGTATGATTTTTAGCGCTGTTTTGCACCGTCTTTCTTGTTTTTGGGCTTTGTTTTGTACAAATTGGTGTTTGCTGCTTATTTATTTATATATTCACTAATCTATATACTGTTTAATTGCTGTACACTAAGGGATTCATTATGAGTTCCTTATTCCATTTGAGATCACGTAGAAATGTCAATGTGGACCATATTTTTAGTGATCCTAGTTCAGTTCAGTTTATTGAGAATGCGTCAGAAGATTTTTATCCAATACTTGCTCAGTTAGAGAAGACACTTATGTTGGAAAGTAAGCAATGGTGGGAAGCCACCACACTGAGCAAGTATTTGGAAAATCATCGCATCCCAAGGGGTCTTAGAGTTCGAAAAAAGCCAACCGCTGATGCACAGAATGAAACCTTCATGAAAGAGTGGAATGAAATACTCAATCAGTGTTCATTCGCTCTCATGAGGCTATTGGTGCATCAACGAAGAAAGACCCTGGCTGATCTGGATGATCAGATTTTAGAAATGAAAATTCAGTTAGATCCCTATAAGGATAGTAACGAACTGCTTGCACTTGAACCAACCATTAAAAAAAGGTTGGATCAGGCAGAACTAGAACTAGTCCAAATTAAACAACAAAAGTTTTTTAGAGACAAACAGGACTACGATTCAGGTTGCCAGAGAGATTGGGCTACAAAATCAAAGGAGATCAATATGAATAAGACCGAACAGAAGAACTTAAAGGTAATACCAGGAACCAAAGAACTTAAAGTCACTAGGAGTAAAATTATCCATAGAGAACAGAAAAATGGCCCTAGGAAACAAAATACTAATCTGCTGGTTCCAACACCATTTATACCTGCTAAATTACCAGTGCATGATAAGAACCTCTACTTACAACAAAAGAGAGCTAAGGAGCGTTATGATGCACTGGTATTACCCCAGTCAGTTCCTGTTGCAGTCAGCAATAGATATACACTGCTGTCGGAGATAGGCTCTGAGAGTGATGCAGAGAGCATCTCCTACACACCCCTCCCCACACCCGCCATTAAAACCAACTTTTCTTTTTTAGAATGGATGAAGGAAAGAGAGCACATCTTCCCAGAAGTGGAAATTGTGAAACCACCAATAGAATCTCGCCTCCCTCCAAACTACAAAAAAAGAAAGACAGGGCCAGAGGGAGAAGAGGAGGTGCTGGTAGAAATCGAGTAAAGAGGAGTACCGTATATCCGAATATATTCAATATCAGTAAGTATCCACCTCACGTGGGGACGCCAGTGAGAGGGCTCTGGTCGCCATCTTGAAACCACCGATTGTGTCTGCAGTTCTACTGCCTGATATTATCCTGCATCTTGTGAGTAGGGCAACGATTTTACCCCCCCCCCCGGATTGGTGTCTGCCAGCGATCCTCCAGAACCCTACATTAGTTGTCATTAAATAGCTTTTTTATTATTTTTCAGTCTGGCTTGTGTTGTTGTTAGTCTGTCATGTCTGTTTTGTGTTGTTAGTGTTAAATGTTTTTATGTCCGCATTGACTGACTTACTGCACCATAATCCATTTTCTTTTATTTCCACATATTGCACCGAATCTTGGAGAGAATCCACAGTCTGTTTGCACACCATTTGATCATCCAAGGACTACATTTGGACTTTCAATCGTATGGTTTGGACTATTTATTATTGTCACACTTGGCGCCGACAGCTAATCCATTCAATACAAGCAATAGCAAGTCCAAGATGGCCGGTGTCACAAGGTATTTCAGCCAATCATAGTGTGGAATTTGTTCCCACGATCTGATTGGCTGAAATATCATGTGACGCCGGCTTTGTGACTTCATCTTAAAAACAAATGAAGAACAGGCGTTCTGATTGGCTGGCATCATTCCCTTTAAGTGACGTCATGTCAAAAAAAAAATTGCAGTCAGAACATGGTTTTAACAGCCAATCAGGTGGCTGTTAACCATTTGGAGGCTAAATGTGATGTCACAAGCCCTATTTAAGGCTGTGACGCCTCATTTGAGCCCAAGAAGACGACGAGACAACATCGGTTGGGATCTACCATGGGGCTTTTTGGATTACAACAAGAAGATAGAAGATTAAGAAGATAAAGAAATGGTTACAGATAAAGATAGAAGAAGGTGATTAAAGAAAAAAAAAAGAAGATTTGGGTACCTGATCCGGATCTTCGTGGCGGATAGCATCGGATGCTGTTGGAGGGCTTCAAGGTACGTGAGCTTCCTGATACCCCGGGAGTTGGCGGGCCACCGCTTCTAATGGTAAGTAATATATTGAATGTTTGTAAATGTCTATTTTTATAGGTTTCTTCATTGGATGTGCGTTTTGATTTTTTGGGGGAGGCACATTGACTGATAATATATTAATCTGTACCACTTTAGGGTACAGATTAATACATTATTATGACAATATTTTTGTGTTCATTTCTTGCTTGGTTTTGCTGTTACTTTTTTTCATTTCAGTTTATTATGTGGATGTGATTGTTTGTTTTTTCATGCTTTATGCTAATAAAAGGTTTGCGATTGGTGTTCGCTTGTAGTTAATGTTGTATTATGTTAGCTAATGTGTTTTATGGTTACTTCAGAGATTGTTTGAATTTATTTCTTTGTCTTTTAATGTTTACATTCATTAATTTTGTTGTAATTAATGGTTATGATTGGTTAGTGTTACTATTCATTTTGAGTTGGTTTAGGAATTAATTATTTTGATTGGTTAATGGTTTAATTAATTAATTGTTGATGTTGCTATTGCTTGTATTGATTGGATTAGCTGGCTACTGTTTTTATTTAGTGAAGCGTGGTTTTGGAGTTTACTTATGTTTTATTATTGTGTGTCTTGTGTATTACTGTATTTTAATTAGGGTGCACATTGAGTGCTATAGAGGCTTATCATGCCCATATTATTATTATATGGGTATGATGTACTACTCAATGGGTACAGGGTGGGTATAGTCATTCCGGGGTGGGTGCTTAGGCCTCCCGGGTTTATATCGGGTCAGGGTGGGTTAACCCCTTAATGACTATAGCGGTTAGTAACCGCTAAGGTGATTAAGGGTTAGGGGCTATTAGAATGTCTTTATTATGTATATACTGCATATGCTTTCCTGCTACGGAGGGCAGAGGGGCGTGCTGTTATGGTAAGTATAACTGTATTTATTTACTTTATTTTTGTATGCTAATGCAGTGTTTAATAATGGGCAAATAATCTATTATCCATATCTGGATAATAGTTATTTTGCCCATTACTGTACTGTATGTGTTTGGGTGGAGGGGGGGGGGCGTGTATTGATGTTTATTAAAATATTTATTAATATACATTTCTTTAATAGTGTAGATGTGCAGGGGGTCTCCAGAGCTGAACCACATTGGTTTTATGTCTGGGGACCCCATTGCTTCCCGAGATACAGGCACCTTTATGGGGTGCCGGTATCCCTCTGCATTGAAATGTCCCGCGTCATGTGACCAGGACATTTCCTTGCATAGGAGATACTGGCACCCCATAAAGGTAAAGTGAGACCAAAAAGCGCACCAGCAAAAACGGAGCAGGAAGGACCCAAAACGAAAAATGATTAAAAGGGCACTTTAATGTAACAAGAGACCCATCCAACGCGTTTTGAACGTCGCAGCGTTCTTTTTCCTTGAAAAAGAACGCTGCGACGTTCGAAACGCGTTGGATGGGTCTCTTGTTACATTAAAGTGCCCTTTTAATCATTTTTCGTTTTGGGTCCTTCCTGCTCCGTTTTTGCTGGTGCGCTTTTTGGTCTCACTTTTCCTGTTATTGCATATCTGTAGCTGCACAGCTTGCCTACCTACTACCAGGATGTGAATATTGCTGATTGCCATGGGAACCTGCCGATGAGACTGAGGGTGAGTGGGCTTGTACCATCTACCACCTATCGTCAGGAGGATAGTACCCATACTATTGCACATTAAGTACTATTTTATTCTCATAATTACCTTGGTTTAGTGGTTTGGCTTATTTTATTCATTGCACCTGCATTTGAGCGGTTTAGCCTATTTTTCCATACCCCATAAAGGTGCCTGTATCTCGGGAAGCAGGGGGTCCCCGGACATAAAACCAACGTAGTTCAGCTCCGGAGACCCCCTGCACATCTACACTATGAAAGAAATGTATATTTAAATAAATAATTTTCGGGCGACATTTCAGCTGTGAGAGGCAGCTCTCTCAGAGCCGCTCTCTCTGCAGCAGAAATGAATCGCCAGTTTAGGCCTTTTCAGAGGCTCAATGCTCTCGCTGGCAGCAACTCGCCCATTTTGGGTATTTTGCTTTCACAGGTAATCGAGGCTTTCTGAGTACCGTGATAGCAACACCTAAAAAAGTCATTTTAAATTCCCTGGCGAAAATTTTTATCAACCCTCTCTGAATGAGGCCCTAAATGTTTAACTAGTTGCAGCTAATAATAGTTGGGCATCATGTTCCATCAAACAACTGCTTAAATGCATGGGTACTTTCGCAGTAAGAAATATATATAGTATGGTGTTATTGCCCGTAAATACCAAATGTAGCGGGTATATGATTTAGGAATGAACTCAGGCTAGTACAGTACAGTAGGTCCGTCTCTAAAGTCAATACGGACCACAGATTGGCTTAATCCTATATACTTGGATCCAACTATTCTCACAAATAGTTTTATCTGAGATAAATAAATGCAACAATGGTCACAGTAAAAATATCAGTTATACCCTATCATCCAGAGAGATATACCATTGTCAGGATTGCCTAGACCTCCTGCCTAGCCATAGCTTCCTTGTCCACTGGGTGTGCTGCTGCCTTCTGTTGGCTCTGGGTTCCTCTGTCTGTCTGTCTTCTTGTTGCTCCTGTCTCTGTCCTTTATAGCTTGCTTCCTGTCTGTTGTTTTTGCCTTTGCTTGAAGTCAGACTCCTAATGCACATGCTTCTGATGCCTGATCTGTTCCTGTATTTGAGTCTGTTCACAGTAAAAGCCCTTGCTAGTAATCTGGCTTGTCCCTGTTTGTTCCTGCTCCCCGGTCTCAGTCCCTGCTCCCTGTTCTCAGTCCCTGTCCTGCCCCGCCTGTCCTGTTCCAGTCTCCTCGTTGCCGACCTCTGCTTGTTACCTGACTTCGCTACCTGCCGCCTGCCTCGGACCCCTGCTTGTTACCGGACTTCGCTACCTGCCGCCTGCCTCGAACCCCTGCTTGTTACCTGACCTCGCTACCTGCCGCCTGCCTCGGACCCCTGCTTGTGACCCCTACAACGCTCGTGCTGTTCCGGCCACCGAGATCCTACCCGCCACAGGAGTCTCCCGTGACAGAAAGCAAAGGCCACTTCTGGATCTCGCTGGAATAGATTCTTCTTCTGCCTGCACCCTTTCCTGCCTGCTGCAGCAGACCACATCCGCATGGTTGAAGATAAGTACTTTCGTTTCTTTTTTGGAAATCCAAGTTGGAATTTTGAAAGGTTTTATTTTGTTGCTGCTAAGTGTTCTGCAAGAATTATTGCGTTCATAACGAAAAAACATTTTTTCTGAGACGAGAACTGTTGCTGCAGAGACTATTGCAGCTTTCTTTGAGATTTTTCGTTTTGTGCAGTGCCTGGGTTAACCCTTGCAGTACCTGTTGCCACCTTTTTAGACTCTGACTTTTCATTTCCTGGACAAGGCTTGTCTCTGCATCCCTGGTTGGACCACTGCTGTTCACAGGGTTCCCATTTCAAAAGACAAGAGTGCTTCCATTATTTTGTTACTGCATGCAGGAAAAATCACTGCAATCTGTAGTTTTTCATATGATTGGTTCTAAGGTTTCAGGTTTACCTGCAAGTTCCCCTAAAGTTTGTTTCTCTGCAACATATGATATCCCTACGCCTGATATCAAAGGTTTCAGATTTGACTGAAGGGTTCTCTTTCTGATATTCCTATGTCCGATGTCAAAAGTTTCAGATCTAACTACAAGTTTTCTCTGTATTAGTTTCCTGCTGTCTATGATATTTCTATGCCTGATATCTAAAGTTTCAGATTCAACTGCAGGTTTTCTTTGTCTATATGATATCCCTACACGTGATGCCTAAAGATTCAGATATAACTACAGGTTTCTCTGTCTATGTTTTTTCCTTGCATTTATAAATCTCTGTGACTGATGCTAAAGTCTCAAAGGGTCAGCTCTCCTATCTTGTGTCTCTCTGTGTCTAATATTCCTGTTGTTCATTCTAATGCTTCTGTTTTAAAAACACATTTCCTCTTTACTGGTTTCTTGGGAAGTGTGGTTTCCCCATGTCTGAAATTATGGCTCCCATTCAAACAGTCTTGAGCAGTAAATGTGAACACAGTACCACTGATTCTTCAGAACTTCTCAAAGCAAGGAAGAAGAAGAAAAAGAAGGGAGGCATTACTGTGGAAGTTGCAGAAGGAATTAAGAATGAAAATTTAACCTTAGAGTCTGCATTTGATGAAAGAGATATGCTGCAGCTTAAGGCAACTCACAGACGTATCCCAAGAATAGGGGAAGCGAAGAAAGATGCTCCTACACAGCCGCTTCAAGCTGCACAGAAAGCGATTGATTGTCTGTATGGACGTTTAGATAAGGAGCAAGAAGCTAATTCTGCACTACAAAACTGTCTATCCTCAGCAATTGCTAAGTGTGTTCTACAGGAGAAAGAAAAAGAGCAGTTGGAGAGTGACCTGGATGGCATTTCAGCTGAGCTGGAGAAGGCATATACTGATGCTGCTGAGAATCGGCGCCTCGCTTCTAAAAGTAACGAATTCCTGGAAATCTCTATGAAGGAAATTGACAGGCTTAATACAGAGCTTAAAGTCTCCCAGGAGGAGGTTTGCTACTTCAAAAAAGAGATGGAAGTCGTTCGGGAGGAGAGATGCTACTTGAAAACAGAGATACGTTCTATGAGAGACACCTCCGAAGAGTTAAATAGTAGGTTTGAAATTATAAACCAAATGAGTAAGAACTTCTCTGTCCAAGCCAGTGAAGGAGATAAAAGACTCCATGAATCAGAAGAGGAGAAGAGACTATTGATAGAAGAAAAGTCAAGGATGCAATTAGCGCTGGAAAAAGCAGAGGGTGACTGGGAAAAAGAAAAATATCAGTTGGAGAATGACAGGTTGATCTTGTCAAGTAAGCTGGAGAAGGCCTACACTGATTCTGCCCAGTACCAGACTTTCATGGCTCAAGTTGACGCAGCACTGGAAGCATCTCAGAAAGGGGTTCACAGGCTTACTACAGAGCTGGAAGCCTCTAAGGAGAAGAGTTGCCACTTCAACACAGAACTAGGTTCATTGAGAGAAATCTTCGAAGGGTTAAATATCAGTTTTGAAACGTAACACAAGAGTGCAAGAATCTCTATGTCCAAGTCAGTGAAGGAGATAAGAAACTTCATAAATTAGGAGAGGAGAAGAAACAGTTGGCCCAGGAAAAGTTAGATGTGCAGACAGTACTGCAGAATGCAGAGAGAGTGCTGCAAGAAGAACGTGTCTCCCTGGAGCGGCGCACACAAGCAGAAAATATGCTGCAGAGTCAGTTGCGAGAACTGCGTACACATCTGCAGGACACCAAGGAGAAATGGGTGAATGCTGAAGAAAAGCAGCGAGTTCTGCAGGAAGAAAGTTTCCAGACTGCCTACAAAATAAAGATGCTGCAAGATTATTTGAGTATCCAGTGTGTCCCCAAAGAACAGCATGACGAGCTGAAGGCCACACTGAGCATAACCAGAGCCTCGCTGGAGGAAGAGCTGAAAACTCGAATAGCTGGTTTTTCAGTGGGTGATGCCACGAAACGGCAGTCGCAAAAAGAGACCACGGAAAGTGAATATGTCCCCTCTGCCGCATGTGAAGAGCCTGATGTATCTGTTCCCGATGCCCCTGCTATGACGTTAGACGGATCCCTGGTGAAGTTCCTTGCTACTGCACCGACACACTTTATTCGAGCAAATACCCGGTATGTACCTGGCAGATACCTGGAATGCGCCGCTCCTCACCTCTGACAAGCCCCGTTGCATTTGCCTTCCCAGCCTGGGTTCATGCCTGGCTGATGGGCGGCTGATCTGTTAAATGATAATGATTAGGATTTAATAGGCTGCAATGCTTCGCGTGTCTACCAGATGGCATAAATTCATGAATTGTAATGCAGTATATATATATGTACTGTGCAGTATTGCAGCCAACGGGAATAAAATGCTTCAATCCCTGCCGGAAAATAACTCAATGCACTCGGGCAGAAAACAGTCACAAACCTCAATAAACCCGGGTATACCCGTATTCGTGGGACTAGCCGAGCTCGAATAAAGTGTGTCGCCAGTGTATGCCTAATATTCTTGATGCTGATGCCAACGCTCTTGCGATGAGGATAAATGCACCTCTCACAGATTTCCCATCAGCACTTGATGTACACATTAAGTTGGCCTTCCATCAAGATTTCCCTGAAGAGCCTGGAGGGTTGTCCGGAGTTGTTGCTGATCCCTATGTTCCTTCAAAATATGGAGTGTTGTCCGAAGGCCATCGTGAGTCGGCCTTCCATCAGGGACACCTTGCTAAACCTGGAGGGTTGTCAGGAGGATCTACTGGCTCCTCTGCTCCTGCTGTGAAGACAAGCGCACGTTCTTCCGTTTATCTATGAATATCTGATGCGTCTTCTGCTGAGCCTGTGACCTACTCTGCAAAGTCAAGCTTACTGCTCACAGATTCTCTGGCGTTTGGGTTGATGCATCCTGACATTCAACTGTTCCGAGAGAGAATTGAATTCCTCTGTCGGCTTTCTGATGGACTTTTTCAGTCTGTACCTGTGGAGTACTCTCTGCCCGCTGACAAACCACCAGAGGTGGGTCACCTTGAGTCCACTTTTCATCAAGGCCTCCGGGAAGAGCCTGGAGGATCGTCCGGAGAACGCTCTTGAGAGGGGGGAGTAATGTCAGGATTGCCTAGACCTCCTGCCTAGCCATAGCTTCCTTGTCCACTGGGTGTGCTGCTGCCTTCTGTTGGCTCTGGGTTCCTCTGTCTGTCTGTCTTCTTGTTGCTCCTGTCTCTGTCCTTTATAGCTTGCTTCCTGTCTGTTGTTTTTGCCTTTGCTTGAAGTCAGACTCCTAATGCACATGCTTCTGATTCCTGATCTGTTCCTGTATTTGAGTCTGTTCACAGTAAAAGCCCTTGCTAGTAATCTGGCTTGTCCCTGTTTGTTCCTGCTCCCCGGTCTCAGTCCCTGCTCCCTGTTCTCAGTCCCTGTCCTGCCCCGCCTGTCCTGTTCCAGTCTCCTCATTGCCGACCTCTGCTTGTTACCTGACTTCGCTACCTGCCGCCTGCCTCGGACCCCTGCTTGTTACCTGACTTCGCTACCTGCCGCCTGCCTCAGACCCCTGCTTGTTACCTGACTTCGCTACCTGCCGCCTGCCTCGGACCCCTGCTTGTGACCCCTACAACGCTCGTGCTGTTCCGGCCACCGAGATCCTACCCGCCACAGGAGTCTCCCGTGACAGAAAGCAAAGGCCACTTCTGGATCTCGCTGGAATAGATACTTTTTCTGCCTGCACCCTTTCCTGCCTGCTGCAGCAGACCACATCCACATGGTTGAAGATAAGTACTTTTGTTTCTTTTTTGGAAATCCAAGTTGGAATTTTGAAAGGTTTTATTTTGTTGCTGCTAAGTGTTCTGCAAGAATTATTGCGTTCATAACGGAAAAACATTTTTTCTGAGACAAGAACTGTTGCTGCAGAGACTATTGCAGCTTTCTTTGAGATTTTTCGTTTTGTGCAGTGCCTGGGTTAACCCTTGCAGTACCTGTTGCCACCTTTTTAGACTCTGACTTTTCATTTCCTGGACAAGGCTTGTCTCTGCATCCCTGGTTGGACCACTGCTGTTCACAGGGTTCCCATTTCAAAAGACAAGAGTGCTTCCATTATTTTGTTACTGCATGCAGGAAAAATCACTGCAATCTGTAGTTTTTCATATGATTGGTTCTAAGGTTTCAGGTTTACCTGCAAGTTCCCCTAAAGTTTGTTTCTCTGCAACATATGATATCCCTACGCCTGATATCAAAGGTTTCAGATTTGACTGAAGGGTTCTCTTTCTGATATTCCTATGTCCGATGTCAAAAGTTTCAGATCTAACTACAAGTTTTCTCTGTATTAGTTTCCTGCTGTCTATGATATTTCTATGCCTGATATCTAAAGTTTCAGATTCTACTGCAGGTTTTCTTTGTCTATATGATATCCCTACACCTGATGCCTAAAGATTCAGATGTAACTGCAGGTTCTCTCTGTCTATATGATATCCCTACGCCTGATCCCTAAAGATTCAGATATAACTACAGGTTTCTCTGTCTATGTTTTTTCCTTGCATTTATAAATCTCTGTGACTGATGCTAAAGTCTCAAAGGGTCAGCTCTCCTATCTTGTGTCTCTCTGTGTCTAATATTCCTGTTGTTCATTCTAATGCTTCTGTTTTAAAAACACATTTCCTCTTTACTGGTTTCTTGGGAAGTGTGGTTTCCCCATGTCTGAAATTATGGCTCCCATTCAAACAGTCTTGAGCAGTAAATGTGAACACAGTACCACTGATTCTTCAGAACTTCTCAAAGCAAGGAAGAAGAAGAAAAAGAAGGGAGGCATTACTGTGGAAGTTGCAGAAGGAATTAAGAATGAAAATTTAACCTTAGAGTCTGCATTTGATGAAAGAGATATGCTGCAGCTTAAGGCAACTCACAGACGTATCCCAAGAATAGGGGAAGCGAAGAAAGATGCTCCTACACAGCCGCTTCAAGCTGCACAGAAAGCGATTGATTGTCTGTATGGACGTTTAGATAAGGAGCAAGAAGCTAATTCTGCACTACAAAACTGTCTATCCTCAGCAATTGCTAAGTGTGTTCTACAGGAGAAAGAAAAAGAGCAGTTGGAGAGTGACCTGGATGGCATTTCAGCTGAGCTGGAGAAGGCATATACTGATGCTGCTGAGAATCGGCGCCTCGCTTCTAAAAGTAACGAATTCCTGGAAATCTCTATGAAGGAAATTGACAGGCTTAATACAGAGCTTAAAGTCTCCCAGGAGGAGGTTTGCTACTTCAAAAAAGAGATGGAAGTCGTTCGGGAGGAGAGATGCTACTTGAAAACAGAGATACGTTCTATGAGAGACACCTCCGAAGAGTTAAATAGTAGGTTTGAAATTATAAACCAAATGAGTAAGAACTTCTCTGTCCAAGCCAGTGAAGGAGATAAAAGACTCCATGAATCAGAAGAGGAGAAGAGACTATTGATAGAAGAAAAGTCAAGGATGCAATTAGCGCTGGAAAAAGCAGAGGGTGACTGGGAAAAAGAAAAATATCAGTTGGAGAATGACAGGTTGATCTTGTCAAGTAAGCTGGAGAAGGCCTACACTGATTCTGCCCAGTACCAGACTTTCATGGCTCAAGTTGACGCAGCACTGGAAGCATCTCAGAAAGGGGTTCACAGGCTTACTACAGAGCTGGAAGCCTCTAAGGAGAAGAGTTGCCACTTCAACACAGAACTAGGTTCATTGAGAGAAATCTTCGAAGGGTTAAATATCAGTTTTGAAACGTAACACAAGAGTGCAAGAATCTCTATGTCCAAGTCAGTGAAGGAGATAAGAAACTTCATAAATTAGGAGAGGAGAAGAAACAGTTGGCCCAGGAAAAGTTAGATGTGCAGACAGTACTGCAGAATGCAGAGAGAGTGCTGCAAGAAGAACGTGTCTCCCTGGAGCGGCGCACACAAGCAGAAAATATGCTGCAGAGTCAGTTGCGAGAACTGCGTACACATCTGCAGGACACCAAGGAGAAATGGGTGAATGCTGAAGAAAAGCAGCGAGTTCTGCAGGAAGAAAGTTTCCAGACTGCCTACAAAATAAAGATGCTGCAAGATTATTTGAGTATCCAGTGTGTCCCCAAAGAACAGCATGACGAGCTGAAGGCCACACTGAGCATAACCAGAGCCTCGCTGGAGGAAGAGCTGAAAACTCGAATAGCTGGTTTTTCAGTGGGTGATGCCACGAAACGGCAGTCGCAAAAAGAGACCACGGAAAGTGAATATGTCCCCTCTGCCGCATGTGAAGAGCCTGATGTATCTGTTCCCGATGCCCCTGCTATGACGTTAGACGGATCCCTGGTGAAGTTCCTTGCTATGCCTAATATTCTTGATGCTGATGCCAACGCTCTTGCGATGAGGATAAATGCACCTCTCACAGATTTCCCATCAGCACTTGATGTACACATTAAGTTGGCCTTCCATCAAGATTTCCCTGAAGAGCCTGGAGGGTTGTCCGGAGTTGTTGCTGATCCCTATGTTCCTTCAAAATATGGAGTGTTGTCCGAAGGCCATCGTGAGTCGGCCTTCCATCAGGGACACCTTGCTAAACCTGGAGGGTTGTCAGGAGGATCTACTGGCTCCTCTGCTCCTGCTGTGAAGACAAGCGCACGTTCTTCCGTTTATCTATGAATATCTGATGCGTCTTCTGCTGAGCCTGTGACCTACTCTGCAAAGTCAAGCTTACTGCTCACAGATTCTCTGGCGTTTGGGTTGATGCATCCTGACATTCAACTGTTCCGAGAGAGAATTGAATTCCTCTGTCGGCTTTCTGATGGACTTTTTCAGTCTGTACCTGTGGAGTACTCTCTGCCCGCTGACAAACCACCAGAGGTGGGTCACCTTGAGTCCACTTTTCATCAAGGCCTCCGGGAAGAGCCTGGAGGATCGTCCGGAGAACGCTCTTGAGAGGGGGGAGTAATGTCAGGATTGCCTAGACCTCCTGCCTAGCCATAGCTTCCTTGTCCACTGGGTGTGCTGCTGCCTTCTGTTGGCTCTGGGTTCCTCTGTCTGTCTGTCTTCTTGTTGCTCCTGTCTCTGTCCTTTATAGCTTGCTTCCTGTCTGTTGTTTTTGCCTTTGCTTGAAGTCAGACTCCTAATGCACATGCTTCTGATTCCTGATCTGTTCCTGTATTTGAGTCTGTTCACAGTAAAAGCCCTTGCTAGTAATCTGGCTTGTCCCTGTTTGTTCCTGCTCCCCGGTCTCAGTCCCTGCTCCCTGTTCTCAGTCCCTGTCCTGCCCCGCCTGTCCTGTTCCAGTCTCCTCATTGCCGACCTCTGCTTGTTACCTGACTTCGCTACCTGCCGCCTGCCTCGGACCCCTGCTTGTTACCTGACTTCGCTACCTGCCGCCTGCCTCAGACCCCTGCTTGTTACCTGACTTCGCTACCTGCCGCCTGCCTCGGACCCCTGCTTGTGACCCCTACAACGCTCGTGCTGTTCCGGCCACCGAGATCCTACCCGCCACAGGAGTCTCCCGTGACAGAAAGCAAAGGCCACTTCTGGATCTCGCTGGAATAGATACTTTTTCTGCCTGCACCCTTTCCTGCCTGCTGCAGCAGACCACATCCACATGGTTGAAGATAAGTACTTTTGTTTCTTTTTTGGAAATCCAAGTTGGAATTTTGAAAGGTTTTATTTTGTTGCTGCTAAGTGTTCTGCAAGAATTATTGCGTTCATAACGGAAAAACATTTTTTCTGAGACAAGAACTGTTGCTGCAGAGACTATTGCAGCTTTCTTTGAGATTTTTCGTTTTGTGCAGTGCCTGGGTTAACCCTTGCAGTACCTGTTGCCACCTTTTTAGACTCTGACTTTTCATTTCCTGGACAAGGCTTGTCTCTGCATCCCTGGTTGGACCACTGCTGTTCACAGGGTTCCCATTTCAAAAGACAAGAGTGCTTCCATTATTTTGTTACTGCATGCAGGAAAAATCACTGCAATCTGTAGTTTTTCATATGATTGGTTCTAAGGTTTCAGGTTTACCTGCAAGTTCCCCTAAAGTTTGTTTCTCTGCAACATATGATATCCCTACGCCTGATATCAAAGGTTTCAGATTTGACTGAAGGGTTCTCTTTCTGATATTCCTATGTCCGATGTCAAAAGTTTCAGATCTAACTACAAGTTTTCTCTGTATTAGTTTCCTGCTGTCTATGATATTTCTATGCCTGATATCTAAAGTTTCAGATTCTACTGCAGGTTTTCTTTGTCTATATGATATCCCTACACCTGATGCCTAAAGATTCAGATGTAACTGCAGGTTCTCTCTGTCTATATGATATCCCTACGCCTGATCCCTAAAGATTCAGATATAACTACAGGTTTCTCTGTCTATGTTTTTTCCTTGCATTTATAAATCTCTGTGACTGATGCTAAAGTCTCAAAGGGTCAGCTCTCCTATCTTGTGTCTCTCTGTGTCTAATATTCCTGTTGTTCATTCTAATGCTTCTGTTTTAAAAACACATTTCCTCTTTACTGGTTTCTTGGGAAGTGTGGTTTCCCCATGTCTGAAATTATGGCTCCCATTCAAACAGTCTTGAGCAGTAAATGTGAACACAGTACCACTGATTCTTCAGAACTTCTCAAAGCAAGGAAGAAGAAGAAAAAGAAGGGAGGCATTACTGTGGAAGTTGCAGAAGGAATTAAGAATGAAAATTTAACCTTAGAGTCTGCATTTGATGAAAGAGATATGCTGCAGCTTAAGGCAACTCACAGACGTATCCCAAGAATAGGGGAAGAGAAGAAAGATGCTCCTACTCAGCCGCTTCAAGCTGCACAGAAAGCGATTGATTGTCTGTATGGACGTTTAGATAAGGAGCAAGAAGCTAATTCTGCACTACAAAACTGTCTATCCTCAGCAATTGCTAAGTGTGTTCTACAGGAGAAAGAAAAAGAGCAGTTGGAGAGTGACCTGGATGGCATTTCAGCTGAGCTGGAGAAGGCATATACTGATGCTGCTGAGAATCGGCGCCTCGCTTCTAAAAGTAACGAATTCCTGAAAATCTCTATGAAGGAAATTGACAGGCTTAATACAGAGCTTAAAGTCTCCCAGGAGGAGGTTTGCTACTTCAAAAAAGAGATGGAAGTCGTTCGGCAGGAGAGATGCTACTTGAAAACAGAGATACGTTCTATGAGAGACACCTCCGAAGAGTTAAATAGTAGGTTTGAAATTATAAACCAAATGAGTAAGAACTTCTCTGTCCAAGCCAGTGAAGGAGATAAAAGACTCCATGAATCAGAAGAGGAGAAGAGATTATTGATAGAAGAAAAGTAAAGGATGCAATTAGCGCTGGAAAAAGCAGAGGGTGACTGGGAAAAAGAAAAATATCAGTTGGAGAATGACAGGTTGATCTTGTCAAGTAAGCTGGAGAAGGCCTACACTGATTCTGCCCAGTACCAGACTTTCATGGCTCAAGTTGACGCAGCACTGGAAGCATCTCAGAAAGAGGTTCACAGGCTTACTACAGAGCTGGAAGCCTCTAAGGAGAAGAGTTGCCACTTCAACACAGAACTAGGTTCATTGAGAGAAATCTTCGAAGGGTTAAATATCAGTTTTGAAACTGTAACACAAGAGTGCAAGAATCTCTATGTCCAAGTCAGTGAAGGAGATAGGAAACTTCATAAATTAGGAGAGTAGAAGAAACAGTTGGCCCAGGAAAAGTTAGATGTGCAGACAGTACTGCAGAATACAGAGAGAGTGCTACAAGAAGAACGTGTCTCCCTGGAGCGGCGCACACAAGCAGAAAATATGCTGCAGAGTCAGTTGCGAGAACTGCGTACACATCTGCAGGACACCAAGGAGAAATGGGTGAATGCTGAAGAAAAGCAGCGAGTTCTGCAGGAAGAAAGTTTCCAGACTGCCTACAAAATAAAGATGCTCCAAGATTATTTGAGTATCCAGTGTGTCCCCAAAGAACAGCATGACGAGCTGAAGGCCACACTGAGCATAACCAGAGCCTCGCTGGAGGAAGAGCTGAAAACTCGAATAGCTGGTTTTTCAATGGGTGATGCCACGAAACGGCAGTCGCAAAAAGAGACCACGGAAAGTGAATATGTCCCCTCTGCCGCATGTGAAGAGCCTGATGTATCTGTTCCCGATGCCCCTGCTATGACATTAGACGGATCCCTGGTGAAGTTCCTTGCTATGCCTAATATTCTTGATGCTGATGCCAACGCTCTTGCGATGAGGATAAATGCACCTCTCACAGATTTCCCATCAGCACTTGACGTACACATTTATTTGGCCTTCCATCAAGATTTCCCTGAAGATCCTGGAGGATTGTCCGGAGTTGTTGCTGATCCCTATGTTCCTGCAAAATATGGAGTGTTGTCCGAAGGCCATCGTGAGTCGGCCTTCCATCAGGGACACTTTGCTAAACCTGGAGGGTTCTCAGGAGGAGCTACTGGCTCCTCTGCTCCTGCTGTGAAGACAAGCGCACGTTCTTCCGTTTATCTATGAATATCTGATGCGTCCTCTGCTGAGCCTGTGACCTACTCTGCAAAGTCAAGCTTACTGCTCACAGATTCTCTGGCGTTTGGGTTGATGCATCCTGACATTCAACTGTTCCGAGAGAGAATTGAATTCCTCTGTCGGCTTTCTGATGGACTTTTTCAGTCTGTACCTGTGGCGTACTCTCTGCCCGCTGACAAACCACCAGAGGTGGGTCACCTTGAGTCCACTTTTCATCAAGGCCTCCGGGAAGAGCCTGGAGGATCGTCCGGAGAACGCTCTTGAGAGGGGGGAGTAATGTCAGGATTGCCTAGACCTCCTGCCTAGCCATAGCTTCCTTGTCCACTGGGTGTGCTGCTGCCTTCTGTTGGCTCTGGGT
Source organism: Ascaphus truei (assembly GCF_040206685.1). Taxonomy (NCBI): domain Eukaryota; kingdom Metazoa; phylum Chordata; class Amphibia; order Anura; family Ascaphidae; genus Ascaphus; species Ascaphus truei. The sequence goes on along the minus strand of NC_134485.1, from coordinate 399,748,506 downwards.
TCCTCTGTCTGTCTGTCTTCTTGTTGCTCCTGTCTCTGTCCTTTATAGCTTGCTTCCTGTCTGTTGTTTTTGCCTTTGCTTGAAGTCAGACTCCTAATGCACATGCTTCTGATTCCTGATCTGTTCCTGTATTTGAGTCTGTTCACAGTAAAAGCCCTTGCTAGTAATCTGGCTTGTCCCTGTTTGTTCCTGCTCCCCGGTCTCAGTCCCTGCTCCCTGTTCTCAGTCCCTGTCCTGCCCCGCCTGTCCTGTTCCAGTCTCCTCGTTGCCGACCTCTGCTTGTTACCTGACTTCGCTACTGCTGCCTGCCTCGGACCCCTGCTTGTTACCTGACTTCGCTACCTGCCGCCTGCCTCGGACCCCTGCTTGTTACCTGACTTCGCTACCTGCCGCCTGCCTCGGACACCTGCTTGTGACCCCTACAATGCTCGTTCTGTTCCGGCCACCGAGATCCTACCCGCCACAGGAGTCTCCCGTGACAACCATCCTACCAAAGGGATACAAAGGATATACTCCTTATTCTTGAAGACATATGTATCGACCCACATACTGTACATATTTGGTAGTTCTTGATGTGGAAGGCTTGTATAAATCATCCCACTTGTCTAAGGTATGCATGTTGTCTCCCATGTTCTCAGGTCTAGATGTGAACACACAAAACCACACAATGAGTTTGTGCTGAAACTTTTAGACTTTACTTTAACCAAGAACTACTTTCTGTTTAATAACTTTCATCAAATCCAGGGCACCACGATGGGAACCCCATGCACTCCCACCTACGCCAATCTCAATTTCAGCTGGGGGGAAGAGACGGTGGTCTTCATCAATACCAATCATTATATGGTGACTGTTCTATTTGTGCATTATACACAAGGACTATTGCGTCAACGCTCCTGTTATATATCCATTCTGTGTGAGTGCAATACATATGGGAACCTTTTTGTGACCCCTTCGGGGACTCATATGTATATATACTTTTACAGGTATCCTAGAAACCAAGTGGCCCCCGGAGGTGAAAATAGCATGTTTAAGGTTGTGGCTCCAATCCTTGTAACAAAGGTGGGTTAAAACAATAAAAGGTAAACTTCTTCTTTAAGATCCTTTGTCTACAGGTACAGTATGTCTAAATATGAGTTATTCATGCGATACCCATTTTTTAAAAACATTTTGAGTAACAGTTCCTGCCCGCTTGAAACGTAAAACAATTGCTTTAATATATATTTTTTTATGTAGAGATAGGGGTTTGAAACGCGTCAGAGTGCGCTACTGACATGTATTTGTCTGTATATTCACAATAAACCACCATTTTTATTGATTGCATTTTGGATCCTTGTACCAGACAGCTGTGAATCGCCTCCTTTTCTTCACATTTATATATGTTTTTAATTGTTTAATTAATTATTATATATGTTTAAATTCAAATTGGAACATATATGCACATCACTGTCTTAAAAAATAAATTCCTGGGCCTTCTAGAATTAATTAGACCATGTGGAAGAGTCTAGATCAATTAAATGGTAAAAAAAAATTGAGATATTGTTCTGATACTGTAGATCAAAATTCTACTGTCCCCTTCATCTACTACAGTGTTTCCAAATTAAATTTTCTTGGTTCAAGATCAAATAACTTTAAATTGAAAGTTATCGAAAGTTTTTCCAGCGGGAAGGCAACTACACGTTTTGTCATCTTTCATGTCCCATAAATAAATGCAGCTGTCCTGTATATGTGCCCGTCAAGGAAAAAAAATAAGGTTTTACTCTTAATTAAATGATAATTATAGTATCAGATTCTATGTTTATTATTATTAGTATAAAAAAAATACAAAAAACGTCAACATACATTTTAATGAGCAGAGTGTAATATTTTCTTTTTTTGGCAAATTCTTCTTATATCCGGTTTAATTGTTGACAATTGAATTGGCATGTCTGGAGCCGCAACAAGTCAGTTTCGATACTTCGTTTTGGTTCCAGAGTATAGCGAGAATCCAGTTTCGCACAAGTACGTGCTGTCGAATGGCAACAGTAATTTGATTGCCCGCCGCGACAACTCGTGGTATTCTTCAAGTAAATCGCCCCTAAAAGCAATAAGAGAAACTTCTTTACATTTTTGTGTTAGTTGACTGTCAGAAGTAATATCGATCAGATTTTCAAAATTTATGTCAGAAAATCTGGCTGGTTTATCTTGTACGAATGGATTTTGAACCCAGTCATTATTTTTTTAATTCAAGGACGGCAAATACTGATTAATAGACGTGTGTAAATTGCGTTAATGATCTGCAATGTTGCTGCGCATTTCTTCTTCAAGTTCAAGTTTGGATTCTTCAAGAAAATTTTGGATAGGCACAAAATGTTTCTTAATCAATCAGATAATTGAAATTTATGATCCAGAAAATATGCCAACAACTCTTGTCGCAATTCAAACATTCTAAAGAGGACTTTACCTTGTGATAGCCACCGGAATTCTGAATGGGAAAACAGGGCCGAGTGGTGATTACCCATATCTTCACGTATAATTTTCAATAATCGTGACTGTATTTGTCGACTTTTAATAAAATTATTAATCTGGACCGCTTCCCCTAGCACAGTTTTAAGTGTGATTGAAATATTTGTAGCTACCAGTGCATGTCTGTGAAGAACACAGTGACTATAGGTGCAGTTTATAGCTACATTTTTTCATCGTGTCACAGCACCTACCACTTTTCCGAACATTGCTTTGGCGCCATCACAGCACACATCAACACATTTGTCCCAACTTATACTGTGTGCGTTCATAAAATTATGGATACAGTTAAAGATGTTTTCACCAGTGGTATGAGTTTGTAAACTTTCGCATAGAAGCAACTCTTCTTCAATCCCTTTGTCAACATGATATTTTACAAAACACTGCAAAATTGCAAGACCTGCAACATCAGTGGACTCGTCTAATTGCAGTGAGTACCCATCACATTGATGCAGCCGAGAAATTAGTTCTGTCTAGATGTCATCAGCAAGATCACGTATACGACGCAAAACTGTATTGTTGGAAAGTGGTACAGCTTCAACTTTTTTACACGACTCCTCACTTAAAATACGCGACACTATATCTTTTGCATATGGTTTTATTAGCGATTCCCCAATTGTGTGTGCTTCTCCGGCGAGTGCTATGTGATAACTCACTCTGTAAGAAGACACTGTTGCATTTTCATTTTCAGTTTAAATTTTTTTTTCATGAATCGTTAAGCCTTGTCATATTCCTCAAGCTTTCACTTAAAATAGGAAATGTTTTTATCTTTGTACTCCGAGTGGTTTTGCTCAAAATGGCGACGTCCTTTAGCAGGTGCTGCATCGTAGGCATTGTGCTTCAGGACAATGTTCATTTCCGACGCTTGTGAATCCAAATGACAAAAAGCTGTCATCATATTTTCATTTCTTCTTTTGAGATGAAGATTGGGTGCTGGCTGTAGTGGCGGTAGTGCCGGCGGCAGGGGGGGTGAAGGAAGCAGCGGTAGGGGGGTGCAAAGGAAGAGTGACAGGGGGGTGAAGGAAGTGGCGGCAAGGCAGGAGGCGGTCAGGGCTGCATGCACGCACGCGCTCTAGCAGGCATCGGAAGTGCCACACAGCTAGAGTGCGCGCCTGCAGTCCTGACCTGAGAGCGGGATGGTGGGGAGAGGGGGTTGAGAGGGGAAAGCCATGACGGCATGCTCAGGAAAGGTTGAGGGTAAAGCCGGCACAGTGAGTCCATGGGTGGAACCCCTGGGACATTTCAGAAACGCTGATCTACTATATTTTATCTCAATGGTTTTTGAGAAATAACCTTTTCTCTTTGCCAAAAATCATTTCTCCCCTGCTGAAGAAAACTGAACATACAAAAGCTTGACAATGTAAAATATCCTAGTATATTTAAAAAGGTATTAAAAAAGGGGATATTTTTCACAATCACATAAACTATTGCTTGATACTGAATAAGTCGAATTATATATAATTCTATTAAATAAAACAATGTTGTTTGGAATTTTATATTTTATTGCAGAGCAGAAATAACAAATACAGCTCAATCCCGTTATAGCACGATCCGTTACAACGCGGATCCTCTTATAACACGATGCAAGGGTGTCTCCCAATTTTTCTAAATATGAATACTTTACAACACGATTATTGGTGTCTTAAATACTTTATTGTACATTATTTCTAACGCGATCCGCTTATAACACGATGTGATTCTTTGGACCCCAAGCGCAGCGTTATAAGGGGGTTGAGCTGTAGTGTAATTACTAAAAGGCAAGCTAATACGATTGTTGAGCTTTATTTTTATCTTCAAATATCTTCATTTATTTCTCAGGGTTACAGAAAAGGGTGATTAGGGAGTGATCAACTAAACCATACTAATTGAAATGATAGATCAACAAATCCAATCAATAATTCTAAGATAGGTGCAAACTGTGAACTGAAAAGTTAAAGTATAGAGTCTGTCTCCCAACGCAGCAGCGTCATCGGATCGGCTTCATGTGGGAATACAGTCTGACAATCACCCACACGTGTGCAATGGTGACTGGCTTTCCCCTGAGGTAATGATGACTTTGACTATGTGAATTTTTAGCATGTATTGAGCCTGTTGTTCGTATCTGATTCCGCATTCGCTCCTCTGCGCATGCGCAATAGCAGACTGTGTATAACGTCTCCATGGAGACGGGAGGGTATAAATAAGCTCCGCTTCCCCTCCACTGCAAAATTGTCCCTGACGAAGCTCCGTAACTGGAGGGAAACGTGCGTTGGGCACGTAATGTTTTCATCAGTCTCCATTATGTTTTAATACAGTGTTTGTCAGCCGGTATATCAGTGTTATAGCCTCTATATACCATCAGGGAATTGTCCATGTGTATTCTTACAGTGGGGAAGTGTATTTGCTATCTAACTAGTAACATTGGAGGTTTACATTGTGCCCCCTTATGCACTGATGTTGTTAACAGCCCTCTGATGTACTGGGGCTGCTAGCACTCTACATGCACATTTACACTGTGCAAGGGGTGTTAAAGATCTTTGCTCTTTGTGGACTCAAGTGCTACCTGCTGTTGCATTAATATATATATCCATTATTCACTGTAGTGCAATGCGGGCAGCACCGATCAATTCAATGGGATACTTATACGTCCATTAGTTATCCCATTTCCACTGTTAGCACTATTAATATACCATCTGGTCTATTCACTGATTTGGTGGGTTCTCCACCCTGGCTGTTTTCACCATTTAGTCCCTATCACCCTACCATAACTATTGAGTAGGAGTGATTATGTATGTGAGGTGACTTTGGTGCATTCGTTACCTGATTTAATTTCTTTTTTAACACTGTTACATACACATCCGGTAATATATGTTTTAAGTAATAAATAATAAAAGTTATATCTTAACTAATGGTGTGCATTTCAGTGAATTTTCTTTGGGGTACAACCATTTTGTATTCCCTTCTTTCACTGATTTCTCATGGTTTAAGCAAATTTTACTTTGTTAAACTAATAGCCATTACAAAACTCTCTCGAGGGTAATTTGTTTCTTCTTCCAAGTTTGCTCTTGTTTCATACCCAATGGCTTATGATAAAAGTGGACAATTTGCATAACCAAGGCAACATTCTTTAAACTTTTACTTGCAATTATCAAATCACTAAAGTTACTTTAACCATTTACCAATGTGCATATTCTGCATGGCACCGCTCTGTCATTCTTAATGACCCTTGAACCCTCAACTTTCACCATTCCATTCCTCATCCACCCAAATAAACACAGACACCTTAGTTGGGTACAAAACGCCACACCTTTTTATTTAATCAAATCATAATATTCCTAGACCTGGTCAGAGAGTAGCCCCACCAGTTGAACCATGATTCCATGCCCACCATCGTGACATGGCCCAGTGGGCACTCATGGTTTGCAATATCTGGGGTCCAAATTCTGATCACACCCTTAGGTCTACCACACTTGGCCCTGACTCAAGGGCACCTCCTGTTGGGGCCATTCACACATTATCACATTTCACCACCTGGGCAGAACAGAACAGTCACCAACCTCTAACACTGGGGCCACTTGACTACACAAATCTGTCTCAACACCACCAACAGCAATGCAGCTTCTTATTCTTCTTGACCCATTGGATATACTGTACAAGCCACTACAGACACCCATGTTGTATACCAGACCTGCACTGGAGATAAAATGGGGAGTGCAACTGCACTTTACCCTAAGCCTATCAGATCGTTGTCTCTACATGTTGTTATCATCAATAAACAGTACAAATAATTGTACTTGCATCAAGCATTGTACTGTAATTTGGAGTTGGTATAATGTATCACCATATTAATAAATCATTCCTTAAAGTGAAGAGAAGAGGCATTCCAACATAAGAAACTAAGTTAGTGCGTGTGTGTGTGTGTGTGTGTATACATTATAGTGTTAAAAGTGGACAATTATGGAAGAAACTGTAATCCTGCATGTTTAATATAAAATTGTACAACATCTGGAAATGTGAATAGTCTCCGTGCCTGGGTATCTGAATAAAGGACTGCTGTATGACAAAAGTTCATGGTGCCCATTATTCTACAACCTTGCTACCTCATCGCCCAGCATCCTGAACTTGGGTTACCAGGTGTCCGGTTTTGAACTGGACAGACTGGTATTTTGCCCCTGTGTCCCGTAAAAAAATAATTAAAACCGGACATGTAAGTGTCCACTATTCTCTCTCTCTCTCTCTGGATGTGCATTAGGCTGTGCAAGTGCGGAGGGTGGCTGGATGCAGGATCCCAGCTCTGACCTCCGCCAGAGAAGCAAAAGCAGCAGCGCGAACAGCAATGGAGCCATCTCCTGTAGGCTACAGCATCTGGTAACCAGGGCAACGGAACCATGTGGCGTCATCCCCCGTGCACCGACCCAAGGAGAAGACTGCCAAATGGGAGGGGTCTATGTCATTAAGGAGCATGCACAGTTCCAACCTCTGCATGCCGGGAAATGTAGTTTCCTTCCATCATAACCCAACTTTAACTGTCGGAAAGTAGAGAAAAAAACTGTATGTCTCTTGCCTCCATTGGTTGACTCGGAGCCTTCAGCTGGAACCAGGTAGAAAACCAAAGAAAGCTCTGATATATTGATAGTGCCACTGTCTACCAGGAGGACCTCCCATGGGTAAGACATTTTCACAGGAGGGGGAGAGGAAGAGGAAGGAGGAGGATGGGAGTGGTGGTGAGGAAGGAGGAGGATGTGAGCGGTGGTGAGGAAGGAAGGGGAGGAGGTGGTGGCAAGGAAGGAGGAGGAGATGGATGGGGATGTGAGAGGATGATGGGAGGGGGGTGGAGAAGATGAGGGGAGGGAAAGGATGAGGGGGGTTGCAACAATCTTGGATGTAGTGGGAGAGCAGCATTAATATCTGTATTGATCGCCATGTATGACAGCAGGTATGTAATTTAGAAATTATCTGACCGTTACGTCATTTTGTCTAAATTTCACTCCAAGTTTGCACCAACTTGCACCATTTCATATTCTATTACGTAAAAACTGCTGGAAGGGCGCTTGATCCCCAAACCCCTCCCCAGAATTTTTTACGTACTAGAATATGAAATAGTGCAAATTGGTGCAAACTTGGAGTGAAATTTAGACAAAATTACGTAACGGTCAGATCATTTATAAATAATATATCTCCGCACTGACTTTTTGAGCGAGTCGCATTTCTCACCATTGTGTCCAGAATTTTTGGAGAAGCCAACTAGCAACTCAGCACCCTGAGTCAAGGTAACCCATGCAGTGTAGCCACACGCAGTACACCAATGTAGGCACTCTAAAAGCAGGGCAGGGACAGTTACTACTTTTTAAAGCAGGACACTTAATTTATGAGCAGTGTCCTATCCTGGTACTGTACCTTCAAGTGTACAACATTGTAACCACATGACAAGGTGGAAGTGGATTGTAGCAGCAGAGAAAGGGGCCGATTAGTTAGCAGCTGCAATCTGAGCAATAACCAGTCTGAACTCACTCAACCTGACATCTGTCAAGTACAATAGTGCTTCTAAAACATACCCAATGTTATATCCAATATGCCTTCAGACTCAAACTGCATTGAGGATCCCCCAAATGCAACTGCTGCATGAATAATGCTGCCAGACAAAGCTTGTATTAACCCCACTGCTGGGGAGCTGAAATTAGGAGGTGCCCCTCCCAACCTGAAAATGAGCCATTACAATATATTTACTGTACTTAAACTGAATACGGGAAGAAGTTTTCTAAGAACATTCTGGCTTCAGCACTCAGCTCCCAATTTCCAGGAAATTGCCTTAATTTGCTTAAAGATTCTCTCCCTTTGCATGAATCTAAGAAAATATAGGAAACCACTTTATAAGCATGACCCTTAATATATGCACCCTGGATGTAGCAGCAGTGAAAGAGCTGATCTGTTAGAAGCTGCACTGAGCACTAACCAGTCTGAACTCTCACTTATCCTATGTTACAGTATCTACAAATCATACCCGAGTGCTCCAAAAACATACCCTACATCCAATAATCCTTTTTGTATCTCCATAACACCCAACAACAGGTGGCTCTTATTGACCAGCTTAGTGAGCCACACGCTCCAACCATACAACTGTCACATTGTTTTATCTCGTCTTGCTGGTGCCAGTAGGAAAACCAATGAAAACCCCAAAAGTGGCAGCTGAATAATAAATGATTCAATTTGTGATACTCTGTTTTGATTAACCAGCCTGCAAAAAAAAAATGTTCACCTGGCTCTAATTACCATTAGCATAGTAAATAAAATAATCTCAAAAGCAAAAGATAGTATATTAAAAATGAAGCTCTTTGATCATTATATCAATATATTAAACATGCTGTCTGCTTCTTGAAGTTGTGTTAATCCTTTCTGACATGATTTCTAAAGCATATCCCTTATTTATTTCACATAAGTTCTGGAATTACCTACAGTATGAATAATTTCCAGAAATGTTCCAGTCATTGAAAAAATGATATATTATTGTATACAATAACACTGCATAGAAGTGAGCAACATCATCAATTAGCAAAGGGCTTTTTCACACAATAATTTATATTCATACGATGCACGTCAAATAATAAAATGTGATTAAAGCCAATTGTGCAAATTGATATTGTGCGCATGATTGCCACCCTTATTATTAAAGTAATTAATTGGGCATCTGGCTGTATACAATGAAATGAGCAAGGTATCGCCGATGTGCTTTAATATTCTTTTTGAATAGAGGTCACAGCATTAGAAAGCAACATATTTTCCAGCTTTGCTATAATGCTGAAACTCTTTGCCAATTCTATCATTATACTACACATAACTATCTATTCTGTATTGCATCTGAGACCCACCTGCATTTTGGAAAGTACAAAAAATAATGTGAAATCTAAAATGGTATGCTTTACTTTCCAGCTGTGCTTGATATGCTTTCTAGTCTACATTTACCTGAATGTTTAGAGAAGCCAGATCAATTACAATTGAAGCACGGACTAGTAACTATTATGTAAATACGGCAGGATTGAAAACCTAGTAAAAATAGCTCTGGTAGGTGGGTCAGTTCAGTTGGGGATAAACATAGTTACATAGTTACAAAGTAGATTGAAAAAAGACATGCGTCCATCAAGTTCAACCCATGCTAAATTTAGACAACAGATACTTTATCCTATATCTATACTTACTTATTGGTCCAGAGGAAGGCAAACAAAAAACCCCAGTGTCCTATCATCCAATGATATCTCATAAGGGGAAAAATAAAATCCCTCCTTACTCCAAGAATTGGCAATCGGATTACTCCCTGGATCAACATCCTTCCCATGTTTACTTATTTCGTATGTCCCTGGATCTAAAAAGATGTCCAACCTTTTTTTTTGATCAAAAAAAAAAAAAAATGAGGAGAATTTTTTTTTTTTCCGGTCACTCACTCTTGAACTTCGCAAGCAAGCAGGAATGTGATTGAAACCAGAAAGACACACATTCAAATGAATGGTGTGGGAGAGGTGTAGTGCACTGAAGAGGAGATACAGTAAGAAGTTGAAATACCCTGCAGTGCAGTAAATTATCCTGTGTGTGTGTGGGGGCGAGTGAGGGGAGAGCGCTGAATATGCCGAAATGTGATACTGTTACAGTACAGTACACGCCTATGCGTTTCAACAATTTTTAAATGAGACATACAGTACAGCACTGCAAATGCATGTATAAATATGCAAATTTACAATTACTGCGCGCGCACACGCAGACTGTGTACTGACGTAGGTTGAACTGCTAAAGTATTAGACTTCGAAGACAACAGCTCGCGAACGCCCCCTGAGTTGTTTTAGACGGTATTGCAGTATTGCAGACAGCGATAATAAAATGCTAATATCACGAGCGCTAAAATACCGCAATACACTCCGGACTAAAAAAAACCAAAAAGCATCTGTCCGCGGTTATCAGAGTTGCGCCGATACGGCCGCACGAGGATAAAGGCAGCCGCCACTGTATCATGTTTAGATTTTGATATTTATCACATTTTGCTACCCGTGATTTATACCTAGAGAGGAGGCTATACCTTACTAGATACAATGGTTATATCTAAGATGAATTAGGGTCAACATTGAACTGGTATCCCAGTGCCAATTTAGGTATCTGGGTGATACCCTATTGCAAGACAATCTAGTTTCTGCCTGATAGTGTGCATTTGACTGTCTATGCACAGTATAGATACCTCTCCAATAGCCTCCCACCTACAGGGAATATTTGATTACTTATATTGGGATTGTCCACCATATTCCCTCTGGTGTTACCTATCACCCTTCTTTTTAAATTGTTTTTATGATGATTAGAGTTTGCGTCGTTGTTTACGAATTAATAAAATTTTATTATTTGGGCCTGTATTAGGCTTTTAGTGGCAACTGTCCTCCTACAGTGTTGGGAGCGGTTACTTTGTGTACCCCATACAGCTCATTAGACATTGTGTCAGGGAATATTATACCCCTATATATCACAGCAGCCTTGGAGTGCAACTGAATAGGGATCTTTGGGAGACCTCGTGATCTCCTCGTTTGTTTTTGTGTGTTAATGCCCTCAGCAGCCAGAAAAATCTGCATCAATATATGTTGCGAGCAGTTAATCTGGCACATCGGCCACCCCCCTGTTCACAGTCCATCCTCCTGCTCCCGTGTTTAGATTCTTAAAAATCCTACCACGGATTGTGAATCCATTCTGCGGATATGTTAAAATCCAGAATCCACAGGATGGATTTTCAGTACTAGAAGAAAAAAAAAATCTGGGTGGAATTGATCAATGGCTAGTTTGGACGTATCCACTTGGATTTTTTAGTACCAAATCAACAGATAGATTTTGGTGTATGGATTGGATTTCGTCTAAATAATTTAGGAAAATCCAGAAAGAGATTTTCAGACCAGTCTGATCATTGTTAGACATCACCATTCAACACGGCACTAAAGTCGCTGTGTTTACAGATAAATTTTTTTTTTAAAGTACAGTATATATTTTTGGGGTCACATTTCCTAACTGGTTTAATCATATTTATACATTGTACAAAATCAAAATGAATTAAAGCTATGTACATGAAACATTCTAGGCCATTAGTGTAGCATACGTACAATCAAAACACTACACTTATACATTTTTATTTTCTTTACTCAAGTAACAAGTAATACTTTCAAACACATGAAGAATAAGAACACAAACATACCTTATTGCCCCTACAATTACTGGCATGAAAAGAGCCGTCTATTTTCAAAATGTCATATCTTCTTTCATACATGTAATACATACCAAGGAGAAGAATGAGTCAGGAGATGGAAAGAGTTTGAGAAGGCAGGTGAAAGCAACAATAATCATGCCAACATCAATACATAAATTTGCAATATTCATTCTCCAACACACAAATAACAACTCTCTGTACCCCTCCCTCTCTTCTCTCCCTCTTCCTAATTGCTAGATTATTTTCTTAGCAAGGCAGGTTTACACAATGTAATCAAAATGTTGCATGAGAAGCAGAGAAAAGTGCTGATTTATTCCAAGCTTAAAATGTGTCATTAATTGTGTTTGCTGTTATTGTTTGTTGTGTGTGTAAATGTATCTACTGAATCTGGAAAATGTATTTACATAGTATTGTAATATTACTTTCTTAGCCAAAGAAAGCAAGGGGTGAAGAATTGTTCTCTTGTATGTGGCAGGCAGAGCCCTCACCTTTGTTTATCTTTGGTTATTAAATAAATGGCACAGTTTTGTTGGCTCTGTATTGCTTTTATATAGTATATGACAGTACAGTAGAGGAAATACTCGGGAGTTTAACCAGGTGCATAAATAAGTTGCCATTTGGCAGGGAGAGAAACAGTAGTGAGTTTATAAGAGTTTGGTAAGTACTATATATAGAAATTATTCCTTAAACTTTTAATCAGATATTATTCAGTTCGGTTTTTTTTTCACCATGATGCTTGACAACAGCAAAAGTACAATGATCACTTTTGGCAGCAAAGATCGCTATCGCCTGCCACAAATGTAATAGTTCTAGAGAGGTAAATATTTCACAGTTTGTGTTGAAAATGGAAATGTAATCATTTAATATCTGATACGAAAATGGAAAATTCTTCCAGTTCCAAATGTAGATTATAGTTCATAAATTCATAAAGCACCTACAGTTAAAGATTTGCAAAAAGCTTGCTTGTTATGCTGTTCAATAAATGTTATGCAATTATACATCTACAATCATGGTATTTTTATGTGCATTGAAAAATAGTTCACCTGGTGGTACCAGCATTGTAGTACTAGTCCACAATTATTGCAAATAAATATGTTTTCAAACCTACAAACAAATACCAAAAGAAAGGGATGGAGAGATCCTCCATTTCTGGGGACAATAGAGTGTACAAAATGTTTTAAAGCTGCAGTTCAGTCTTTTTTTTTTTTTTAGTTTCATGTGGGCAATCTCTAATTACCTAAAGAACTGTATAGCTGCAGGTCAATTCGTTCTCCATGTATTGATCGGCGAAATTTGGTGACATAATTAGTGAAGGGATTTGTTTATATTCTGCTTCAGTCGGTCAGTGGAAGACAATGAATATTCATGAGCACTCCTGCACTGACATGTGCTAGAGGGAGGGCAGGGCTGACAAAGGGGTGTGCCAGAGCTTGTGACAGGGCATGAATGGGCAGAGCCTTAGCAAATGGCTGTTAAAATAGAATACAAGAAAATTGGTCTTTCAAAGTTGTTTTTTAAAAACAGAAAATGCTAAAAGTATTTTTTCTTACTACAGAACTGATTTATTAAAAAAAAAACACACATGCAGGATATTGACTGAACTGCAGCTTTACTACTCACAAAATGCTGTTACTGTATATATCATGACGACGAATAGAAAAAGTTAAAATACAAATAAAAGCATAACATACAGTATATTGTATCTGTAGATATGAGAGAGCGACTGCGGCTTATTTCCTACTGTGTAGAATTTCAAGTTGTTTATATACCCCCTAAACAGACCTTTACACAATACCTGGGGAGATACCTGTGCACAAAAAGGAGCACACCTTGAATATAAACTGATTTGGACATGCAAAGTATATTTAAATAACAATTTAAAATCTCTCTCAACCTACATTTCAGTATCTGTATGAAGTAACACTGCAAGGCTTTTTAAGTTTGCATCATTTTTTTTTGTAACTCAAATTTTATTGGGTTTCTTTGCAAGTATAATATTTTCACATTTTCTTGCATTTTCAAAGTACTGTATATCCATCAATTCCATCAAAACCATACAGCAGTAAGGACACCGACAACAACCAGACAAACTGACAAAAATCTTGACAAACTATACAAAGGGAAAAAAGGTAGGAAGGAAGGGGGGCGGGGGGGTAAAGGCGGATTGCTTCTGGGAACTCTTGCGGATCCTATTTTAATCTTGTCCTTGCCTCCTGAGCGGCCTCTCTTTACCTTACTTGGTTACTGCCTGTGAATTTCTTACTCCATAGTTTCCGATCTGTTGTCATAGGAGATCGCATTTGTGATTAGCAAAGTAAAGCAGTGGCATCATTCACCCCTGGGATATCTGCCGGCTCTAACCAAGGGGAAGGATGGAATCTGTCTGCTTCCATAATGCTGCGAACTCACACCTCATCGCGGTTGCAAAATGAGCAACTAGTTTGTGTTCAACTTTAGCTAGGCCCGGCATGTATCTATTTAGTAGAAATAGCCAGGGATCTAGGGGAATGGTGAGGACAAAAATCCTTTGTAGCCAATCTCAATTTGTTCCCATAATGTAGCTACCCAAGGGCAGGACCACAGCGTATGAAGCAAGTCTGCAGGCTCTCCGCACTGTTTGGGACACAATGGGGAGTAACCTAGGCCGAATTTAGAAAGCTTCCCGCTGATTCATGTAACCAAGTTTTTGGGAATAATCTGCACTAGAACGGATTACTTCCCTGTACATTCTAGATGTGAGTCCCCTTGTTTCTGTTTCCAATGTACAGAGCTGTTCGAAATTTGTTAATGCTGGGCGTGGGGAGAATTTGGTATAAAATGCGCGAACCTGGAGGTATCTAAAGAAATCTGTGTTTCGGATATCCTTTTTGGACTTAATTTGATCAAATGTTTTGATTTTATTCCTACCCTCCAGATCCTTGAGTCTCAATAAACCATTCTGTTTCCAAATAAAAAAATGCTTATTATTCAGACCTGGAGCAAAGTAAGGATTATCAAATAAAGGGGCCATTGATGAATGTCTCGTAGTCAGTGAGCATCTAATTTTAGCGGCCTCCCAGACTGCCATGGAGTTGGTCATAGGGGGTAGCGGTTCATGTATAGATTTAATAATCTTTATAGGAGACCAAATTAAGTTGTGCAATTCAATTGGCGCACAATATTCACTCGCCAATGCCATCCATCTTTTAAGACTGGGATCTACGTGCCATTGGGAAATTTGACATAATTGGGCCGCTCTATAATATGATAACAAGCAAGTTACCGCTAATCCTCCTGCTAGTGTTAGTCTTTATAATATTTTATTATTAACTCTCGGCTTTTTGTATTTCCAAATAAATTTCGAGATGAGATCTAAGTGAGAGGATGTCCTTCTGGACCACAGGTATTAAGAGTGTTTGAAATAGATACAAAATACGGGGGAGAAGGTTCATTTTTATACAATGAATCTTGCCGACTCAAAAAATATTGTATGTGGACAACACCCTCAAGTCCTCGCTCAAGGTTTTAAGTAATTTGGGATAATTTGCTTTATATAATGAATTATAATTCTTTGTAATTGTAGACGGACGTTCACAGAGGTACACAATTGGAGACTTTTATAAGGTGAAATTATAATAAGGCTTTATTGTGCCTTTTCCTTTTCATCAGGAAATCATCCAAACACAGGGGGGCGGAACAAAGCTTCTATTTACTTGGGAGTATTTCTAGTGAAATCCTATGCAATTAATTCACATCTCCCTTAGTAAGCATGTCTAGCAGCCCCAAAACATATAGCATGAAATAAGCAGATATAAGCAGTCTCTTAATAATGAAAGTCTTATCTGTTAGCTGCTGTAGAGTAAGCTTCTCTGCTCTCCTGGAACCGCACCCGTGCGTGCACAGAAAATGTCAGCATCCAGGTTTAGAAGTCTTCCCTGTGTCTTGTAAGCAGCTCTGCTGTTTCTTCTTGGCAGAGCTCAAGACAGGTCAGCTCCAGAGATCTGTGTTCTCTTGGTCAGTCTCTCCTGGGAGACTCAAGAACCCTGCTCTGTCTCCAAAGTTCAGCCCACAAGTGAGCTAAGGAGTCACTTCCTGTCTAAACAGAAAGGCTTTTGTAAGCAATCTAAATCAGGCAGGTGGTGTTTATTAATTGACTACCAGCAGTTAACCACCACACTGCTAGATTAAAGGCACATTACTTGAACAGGGATTACTCCCCTGTTACAGTAATGTTAACCCCTAGATATTTAATTGCAGTAGATTGCCACTTGAAGTTAAAATGTATGTCTATCAATTTCTCTATTAACGTCATCTGCATACAGTGCCACTTTATGAGACTGCTTCTGGGTCTGTATTCTTCAAATATTTGGATTATTCCAAATTTGTGTGGCCAGGGCTCAATGCATAGGGCAAACAGCAAGGGGATAGAGGGCACCCCTGCCTCGTAACACTCTTTATCTGAAACAAATGAGATGGAAACCCTTGGTGTCCTACCCTTGCCGCTGGATTGTCATATAATGCCAAGATTGCTTTTAAGAATCTTCCTCCAAAGCAAAACTCTCCAAGCGTCGCGTTTAGGAAAGGCCAATCTATCCAATCAAAGGCTTTTTCAGCATCCAGACTCAACACCTACTGTACAACGGGATCTTTTTAGTATTTGCCAATTCAATTACTGTAGATCTATAATACATCTAGTGTTGTCTGCTGCCTGTCTACCCTTGATAAATCCCACCTGATCCGGGTGGATCAATCTAAGTAGAATATGACTTATCCTATTAGCTAGAATTTTTGAATATATTTTAATGTCCAAATATATTAAGGATATTGGCCAGTAACTTTTACAATCTGCCAGATCCTTACCTTGTTTATATATTAATGAGATAGACGCTTGGAGCATTCATTCCGGAAATGGGGCACCTGCAAGCACAGCATTAAACAGTCTGAGCAGGTGGGGGGCTAGTACTTTGAAAAACTTTTTATAATATAAATATGAAAACCCATCCGGTCCTGGAGCTTTGGATGGTTTTAGATTTTTAATTACATCTGACAGCACCTCCCCCGTGAAGTCTTTCTGTAGCGCTTCCCTTTCCTCTCTGCCCAGTCTAGGTAATTTTGACTCTACCAGAAAATCCTTTAGAGCTTTGTTAGTTTTATCATTATGCACGACCTTCTTCCCATCATATAATTTTTCATAGTACTGTTTAAATTCCTCAACAATAAGTTTAGGGTTGGAGGTCATGTTTACTGATTTTTCCCGAATTACTAATTATAATTTAATTGTCTATTCTTCCATTTATTCGCAAGCAGCGTAACTGGCTTGTTTGTCTTTTCAAAAAACTCCCTATCAGCCTTAGAGGTTAGTAGCATATTTCAATTCAATTCTGGTGTCTGTTAGTTCTTTCAGCGTATCCGCTTGTTTATTAGATTTACAGTATGGAGAGAGGAAAGTACTCCCAATTTTGTTTGAAGATTCCAATTTTTTGTTTCTCTCTCTCTTTTTCGTCTCGCAGCAATACCAATAGAATGCCTCTAAGGGTGGCCTTATTGGCTCCCAGTGTGGAAGGTCTTTGGGACCAGTCTATTAGACACAAAGAAGTAATCTATTCTGCTATAACTTTCATGTGGATTAGAGAAGAACGTATAGCCCCTCTCACCTGGATGGAGCTCTCTCCATATGTCCGACAATTGATTTTCTCTTAAACCCTTAATAAGTGTAGACGTTTCGCCTTTTCTGATTTTCCTTGTTTGAGAGGACATGTCTAACTCTGGTTCAAGGACCTTGTTAAAGTCCCCCACCAGAATTGTATACCCCTTAGCAATTTAATTTGAGGTAGCAAAAATAGAGGTGAAGAAGTTAGGATTGTGTTCGCAACGATACACATTTGCTATAGTGAGGTATTGAGCCTGAATGGTGCCTACCAATATTATAAACCTTCCTTTCTTATCTTGTTAATTTGTTCCACACATAAGGGCAATCTGTTATGGAAAAAAATCGCAACTCCTCCTTTTTTAACTGAAGCAGGTGACATGAAATTTTTGCGAAAACTCTTATCAAAGTACTTAAGGAAACATGTTTTTCTGAAATTACTCTCCTCTCCGCCCCCCTGCACCATGTCTAACCAGGGAAAAGGGAGACCAAAAAGCGCACCAGCACAAACGGAGCAGGAAGAACCAGAACAAAAAAATGATTAAAAGGGCACTTTAATGTGGCAAAAGACCCATCCAATGCATTTCGAACGTCGCAGCGTTCTTTTTCAATGAAAAAGAACGCTGCGACGTTCGAAATGCATTGGATGGGTCTTTTGCCACATTAAAGTGCCCTTTTAATCATTTTTTTGTTCTGGTTCTTCCTGCTCCGTTTGTGCTGGTGCGCTTTTTGGTCTCCCTTTTCCCTGTATTGCATTGAGTAGCTGCACAGCCTGCCTGCCTGCCCTACCAGGATGTGAGTATTTGCATATTTTTCAGGGGAACCTGCCAATGAGACATATGGTGAGTGGGTTGCACCACACACCACCTGTCTTCAGGAGGATAGTACCCATTATATGACACAATAGGTACTATATCAATTGTTAGTACCCTGGTACTGTACAGTGGTCTGGCTTATTATCATTTTGAGATATACCTGCATTTGAGCGCTTCAGCTATTTTCCATATTCCACCATGTCTAACCAGACAGTATTTTAACAAAACAGCACACAAAACCACCAAAGTTTGGACCCATTAGGTTCTATTATTAACTTATCTCAACCTAGACAACTCCTCTTAATGAAAGGGAAACCCACATCCTGTCTCTATCTGTTTGCCTTTAAGACTATGTTTAGCTTCTTATATGTGGCTCCTGGTCTCTCTTCTTTGTCTCATAATACTTTAACAGCTTTACCTCTCTATAGTAGACTGTGGATTTGGCTGACATTATAAGTATTCATTTCCCTCCCTAGTTACCTAACCCATTGTAAGTCCTAGTTGTTCTACATCTTAACTTATAATAACCTCATAGCCTCCCTACTACACTAATAACCAAGACCTAACTCTTAACATAGTGAACTACCTAATAGCACTAGCTGCATTAAACCTAAGGTACACATACATTCCCTGCCCCCCCCCCCCCTCTAGCTGCTGCTCTGCCTCACTACACTCTCCCCATACTATTTGAGAAGGGTGAATATCAAATTCCCTTTCGATTTTCACCCTTCTTACTATACTCCTGCCTCCACTTGTATCCATTACTCGACAGTGTCATTTCCTGACTACCTCCCTCCCTCCATATTTTATCCTCTGCCCCTTTCCCTTTTCCCCTCCAGCCTCATCTTCTGCCTCCCTACCCCCCCTGAACTATGTTACAGTTCTTTCTTTATTCCCTCGTGCTGCATCATACCTCCCCCCCCATTCTCCTGATCCCCGCCATCATCTTCATCTTCACTTCTCTCCAGCATCCTCTTCTAGTTACTCTGCTTCCTCCGCAAGCCCGCACCCCTGTGACCTTGCTCATAACTGCGCCCAACTCCCCCCGGCGACAGAATGCACGCACTGTCACCGGAGTCGACCGGGCAGCTCGTGACTGGCTCTGTGTTCTACTGGGGCCTGTGGGAGTATGACTGTAATATGGAGTCTGCAGCTGTGGGCGGCTACTGCAGCAGGGGATCCCCACTCACCCCCTTCGGACAAAGCTAGTCTCTTGGTACTCAGTCCTATACTCTAGGGGCTCGGATTTCTGGTCTCTCCCTGGTTGCTTCCTTGCTCTGTGTGGTGATTCTCAACATAGGCCTCTCCAAGATGGCGCCCATCACCATGCTGGCCGCTCCCACCTTTTTCTCTCCTTCTCCTCCCAGGAGCCCCATCATGGCATCTCACGGAGGCCCGTTGTCGCTTGGTACGGAAGACCCGGTCCGGCATCCCTGGTGAGCACAGTTCTGTGGGGCAGCTTTGGAAAATGGGTCAGTGTCTCTTTAATCAGTTCTTTGCTGGGGGAAGGAATGCAACATTGTACCTTTAGATGCTAAATTTGCTTCCAATAAAGCCAATTAAGTCGCCATTTCCCTCCTGCCTCGTATAGTGTGCCTCACTTCACTCCAGACTGGCTCGTGAGGATCCTTCTTCCACGGGGTAAGTAAAAGCATCTTTTAACCCCAGATTTTGCAGGAATTTTTCTCCTTCTTCGTTTAACAGAAAAGGCCTTTCCATTCTTTATTACGAGAAGGCTGAATGGTGAAATTCCACCTATACAGGACAGAATTTTCCCTCAGGATCTTTGTAAGTGGCTGAAGTTTACTGCGCCTGCTTAGTGTTATTGGGGACAGGTCTTGAAATATTTGCATGTTAGTTCCCTCAAAGGTGCAAAAGGAGTTTCAGAAAAAACATTCTCATTCTTCCATTCTCCAAAATCCAGTTTATGGGATAAAGAGCTAGTCATGATGTAATACACAAAATGTCAGTGAATAGATATTGCAGTACTATTAACTCTAGGATTATCGGTCCAATAGGCAGCTGGTAAGTATCGAAAGGATCAGAGACCCCAAAGGACATATATACATAAATAGCAAGACTAACAATTAACAGATTAACAGACTGCAGACTAACTTTATATCACAGTGGATTTCAGTTCAATACAATTTTGGCTAAACTAAATGTATTGAAGCATTTTCAATTAGGTTCCATTCACACAATGGCACCTGGTACCTCTTGGGTCAATATAGTGATTAAGCGTGCCCATTAAGGGCTATTTAAGGGGAGCCATCACATTAGGTCTTTACTCCCCCCTGAAGAAGTGTAGTTCACTACGTGAAACGTATGTCGGGTTTTAGAGACTCACGACGGTGACGTCAGTGGCTGAGAGCTGATGCGGAGGCAGTTGAGCTACAGGTCAAAATCTGGTAGTATAACGGTGTCTGAATGTATCTAATGGAATGCTTAAACATTGTAAATAATATTACTGGCATAGTCCTTAAATGGGCGGCACAAGTTTGCTGTTCTCCGGTTTAGATACAAAACTTAACACAGTGTTGGCTGTCACAAAGTATTGTTTTAGACAGTGTTTGATGCTCTTTGCAGTGTGGTTTATTATGAGCACAATCAGCATATACTTATGGAGTTAGCAGAGTACTTGTAGTCTGCTACATTCATACTGGTTGTTAAATAAGTGCTGTGAAGTGTAATAAGAAATAAGACATCATACTACTTATCTTGTGAGCGATTCTAAGGTTATTTTACTGTGACCAAAGAAGTTAACGGATTACGTAGAGTTCATTACAATCATAATGATTGACACTAATTGCTGAGTGCTAATTATAGGGATCTTGTCAGTCTTTTTTGTGTGTCTTCATATTTTTTATCCCTAAGCACCCCCAGTCTTTTTCCCCTTTTATAATATTATTTTTGTTTTGGTTGTGATAACCTTAAACATCAGTATTGTATTCATTTTTGGGTCCTGGGTTAGCCTTTTCTATTGATATAGTGTTAGCGACTTTTCCTTTTTGTGTGTGTTTGTATATATATATATCTGTCTGTGGGTGGGTTTACTGGCTATGCATCTTAACCCAGGCTGTGCTCAAAGCTGTGAAATGCAGCAAAATAAGCTTATAGTGGACCATGTTAAAAGGTTTTGGAGCAAAAGGTGGCACTGTGTGCTCATTTCCATGTCATTTCCCAGAATCCCTTGCTGCAGTAGAAGTGATGTGTGCTGGGTGATAATGGTGAAAGGCAGGGTTGCAGATCTGTCTAAGACATGCAAATGAGCTTACTTTCATATTTACACACACACACACACACACACACACACACACACACACACACACACACACACACACACACACACACACACACACACACACACACACACACACACACACACACACACACACACACACACACACACACACACACACCTTATTCAGAGAGAAACTCAAGCTAATATAGTTTGGTGAAGAGTACTCAATTTGACATCATTGGATTTCTCCTGGATGCCTATTGATCCTAAACCTGTGGCTCGTTTTCTCACCACAAATTATTTTAGATTAGACTTTGTATATATTTAGCACATTTAGTTGATTGATTTTTTTAAAAATTGTTTTTATTACATTTGAGGACGTTCTGACCAGTCTCTCCGTGTACAATCAGTACCACATTTTTATTACTGTTTCCCAAAAGTAAAAAAAACATGTGACATGCCCAACAGTGCAGTGCATTTAAACATATGCACTGCACCAAAGGCCTGACATGTCATACAAACTTTGTTTATCTCAAACTTTATTCGCACAGAAAAAACTTTGGGGGGAGGGGTGTTTAGTCCTCAGGACAGTGAAAGATGGAATAGTCTTTGAGCAGGCTGTGAATTTTTGGAACACTTTAGAAACATTAAAAATATTCATAAATTCAATGCCCAAGGTAAACCATTAACTCCTTTACTTAATCATTTTTCCTTAGTCCATGATAGCAAACCCGATTATGGGGCCTATTTTAGTAGCTTCGATAAGTCAGTTATCGACAGCTTTGAGCACTTCTCGAGCGAGTTTGCATGTGTAGCTATTCAGAAAGCTCCAATAACATGGCAAACTCGCCTAAAACCTGCTGCTTCTCGATCGGTTGCACTCATGCTCAGATAAACTGAGTGGGAGCTCAAAACATGCTCAAACTCGCATTTGTTTACTGATCGAACTATTCAGGTAGCTCCGAGATTCACATCCCATCTGCAACTCGCAGGTTCTGATCTCACCACATGAAGGGTGGTGAGATGGGATCCACGATGTGACTTTGATGAGAAAAAAATCTTTTTACTACATTGCATTGAAGCCGGATGTCTCCGGAGCTGACACATTAATATCAGCTCCTCAGCCCCTGCTTCAATTCTATGTATTTAAAATACATTTACAGGTAGCTTTCTTAACTTAGCAGCTAACAGCTGAGGTAATGAAAGGGTAAAATATCAGTGCCGGTTTGTAGGGGCTAAAGTGGGTGGGTGAAGGTTGGAGTGTCCCAGGGTGGGTGTTTAGACCTAACGGGAGTGCTGCGGTAGGAGTTAACATCTTCATTACTGTAGCGGTTACTACTGTTAAGGTAACGAAGGTGTTAACCCCTCCCGCTACAAACCCGGTAGGCCCAAACACCCACCACAGGCCAAATACCACCTTCACCCACTACCACCCCTCTACCCCCAATAAACATTCAAATACAATACAACAACCAATACTATCTAATACACCGATTGATTGCCAATGTGGTTACCTTTTGCAGCCCATATCCAAGTGGCCCATTACAAGTGGCATGTCTACTGAACAACTGAAGTTTAAAAGGAAGGAACTCTTACCCTAATGGATCTTATCCTTCTTTTCTCCTCAGGTAAAAAACATCTCTAAATCCTCATTGAAGCCTTTGCTGTGTGTATTATATAGTATATGCAAGTGATCCAATGCTAGGTAAAAAACATCTCTAAATCCTCATTGAAGCCTTTGCTGTGTGTATTATATAGTATATGCAAGTGATCCAATGCTAGGTAAAATAACATCTCTAAATCCTCATTGAAGCCTTTGCTGTGTGTATTATATAGTATATGCAAGTGATCCAATGCTAGGTAAAAAACATATTTGAATGCTGTTTTCTGTCTACTCCTAATCAAATTAAGTGTTGGCACCTAGGCAGGGAACACCCTGTGTAGAAAACCATTTGTTTGAATGTGCCTCAGATGTGCTAATTAAGCAGACAGAACCACACTGTCAGGTGACTTTTTAGGCCTATATAAACCCAGTCAGAACAGCTAGTCTGCTTGCAGCCCATATCCAAGTGGCCCATTATAAGTGGCATGACTACTGAACAACTGAAGTTTAAAAGGAAGGTCAAAAGAAGTGAGGAAGAAGTGGACACCCCAACTGGCCCTGATTCCTGCATTTGAACTACGCTGGAAAGGAGGATATCATCAATACCAGACTGCATCATTACTGCTGTGATGCTGCCTTTACCATTTATATTTGCTGTGACTTCACGTCTTCTCAAATTATGCACTTCTTTTTACCAGCCTCAGTATGTCTCAAACTACATTCATATATCTCCATCTCTCCTTCCTTCATCACTTCTCTGTTCACATGAACTCCTTTCTTACCTGCGTCCTCTGACACTACACAGCTATATCCCCTGCACTAAAAAACACCCCTACAAATCATCCTCACACATCCTCTTTCTATCCATGCTTCTCCTCCTTGCTTCTGGGGATATCTCTCCCAATCCTAGTCCCTGTCTTATTCCTACATGCGCTTGTCCTCGACTGACAACTGCAACCTCTACTCCTTCTGGTGTCAACCCCTCCAACCTCATACCCATCCCCTGCCACCCTCCCTCCTCTCTCCCTTTCTCCTGTGCCCTTTGGAATGCTCTCTCCCTCTCTAACAAGTTCCTCTCTGTGCATGACTTCTTTCTCTCTCACTCCCTGCTTCTCTTTGCTATAACTGAAACCTGGCTCACTCAGTCTGACTCTGATCTGGAAGCTGCCCTCTCCTACGGTGGCCTTTCCTTCTCCCACACTCCGCGCACTGATGGCAGGGGTGGAGGCGTGGGGCTCCTGCTCTCCTCTCTCTGTCGTTACCGAACCCTTCCTATTCCTCCCTCTCTTGCTTTTCCCTCCTTTGAGGCTCACACTGTCCAGATTTTCTCTCCTCTCCCTGTTCATGTGGCGGTCATCTATCGCCCACCTACCTCTACTCATCCCTCTTCTGCCTTTCTCTCTCACTTTGAATCCTGGCTCTCTTTCTTCCTCTCCTCAGACTCCCCTGTTCTTCTCCTAGGGACTTCAATTGCCACATTGATGACCCCTCTCTCCCTTGGGCTTCCCGCTTTCTTTCTCTAACCTCTTCTTTTGGCCTTCAACAGTGGACTGCAGCCAGCACCCACAAGGATGGCCACTACTTAGACCTGGTTTTCACTAATAACTTCTCTCTCTCCGATTTCTCAATTTCCCCTTATCCTCTCTCTAACCATCATCTCATCTCATTTTCTCTATCTCGCTTCTCCCCTTCTCCACCTCTATCTACACCCCGGTTTGGCAGAAACCTGCGCTCTATTCACTTACCTGACTTTGAGTCCACTTTACGCTCCTCCCTCTCCTCTCTCAGCTCTGCTACAGACCCCGACAACCTGATCAGGAACTACAACTCTGTCTTGTCCTCCTCTCTTGATCTACATGCCCCACTTTCTCTCTGCCGCACTCGCCCTTCTAACCCTAGACCCTGGCTAAATTCCCACACACGCATGCTGCATTCCTCCACTGGTTCCTCTGAACGCCTCTGGAGGAAGTCTCACACACTCGCAGACTTCCTTCACTACAAATGTATGCTATCCTGTTTCAACTCTGCCCTCTCGCAAGCTAAACAAGCCTACTTTTCTGCACTAATCAACATGCACAAGTCTAACCCACGCCGACTGTTCTCTGTCTTTGATACTCTACTCAAACCACCCTCAGCTGCCTCTCCTTCCTCCATCTCCGCTCAGGACTTTGCTGACTATTTTAAGGAAAAGGTGGAATCCATACATCAGAACATCCCCTCTGTTTCTTCTTCCCATCCTACACCTCTTCCTAACTCTCCTCCTGCCTTCCTTGACTCTTTTTCCACTGTCTCAGAGGAGGATGTGACGCTGTTGATCGCCACTTCTCCCTCTACCACTTGCCCTCTTGACCCCATTCCCTCCCATCTCCTAAAACCTCTTGCTCCTACTCTAATCCCTATGCTCACACACATTTTTAACTCCTCCCTCTGCTCTGGAACCTTTCCATCCTCCTTCAAACATGCAACAGTCATACCATTACTCAAAAACAGCAAGCTTGACCCTACCTGTCTTTCTAACTATCGACCTGTCTCCCTCCTGCCTTTTGCCTCTAAACTCCTTGAACATCTTGTATTCTCCCACTTGCTCCATTTTCTCAACACCTATTCTCTCCTAGACCCTCTACAATCTGGCTTCCGCACTGCTCACTCCACAGAAACAACCCTCACTAAAATAACTGACGACCTCCATGCTGCCAAAGACAGAGGTCATTACACTCTGCTCATATTACTCGACCTCTCTGCAGCATTTGACACCGTGGACCACCCTCTTCTCCTTCACATTCTCCATACTCTTGGTATTCGGAACAAAGCTCTATCCTGGATCTCATCCTACCTCTCCCATCGTACTTTCAGTTTCTCTTCTGCTAACACCTCCTCCTCCTCTATTGATCTCTCTGTGGGTGTACCCCAGGGCTCTGTCCTGGGACCTCTTCTCTTTTCTCTGTACACACTCTCTCTAGGTGACCTAATAACATCTTTTGGGTTTAAATATCACCTCTATGCTGACGACACACAAATATACTTTTCAACACCTGACCTTACACCTGCTATACAGACCAAAGTTTCTGAATGTCTCTCTGCTATATCATCCTGGATGGCCCTCCGTCACCTTAAACTCAACATGGCTAAAACAGAGCTCCTCATACTTCCTCCCAAACCTGGCCCTACTACCTCCTTCCACATTACTGTTGGAACTACGATCATCCACCCAGCAGCCCAAGCACGCTGTCTAGGGGTCACACTCGACTCCTCTCTCACATTCGCCCCTCACATTCAAAACATTTCTAAAACTTGTCGCTTTTTCCTCCGCAATATAACAAAGATACGCCCTTTCCTCTGTTGCTCGACTGCTAAAACTCTGACTCAGGCCCTCATTTTCTCCCGTCTTGATTACTGTAACCTCCTGCTGTCCGGCCTTCCTGCCTCTCACCTGTCTCCCCTACAATCTATCCTAAATGCTGCTGCCAGAATCACTCTACTCTTTCCTAGATCTGTCTCAGCATCTCCCCTCCTGAAATCCCTCTCCTAGCTTCCAATCAAATCCCGCATCTCACACTCCATTCTTCTCCTCACTTTTAAAGCTTTACACTCTTCTGCCCCTCCTTACATCTCAGCCCTAATTTCTCGCTATGCACCACCCCGACTCTTGCGTTCTGCTCAAGGATGTCTTCTTTCTACCTCCTTTGTATCTAAAGCCCTCTCCCACCTTAAACCTTTGTCACTGACTGCCCCACACCTCTGGAATGCCCTTCCCCTCAGTACCCGACTAGCACCCTCTCTAACCACCTTTAAGACCCACCTTAAGACACACTTGCTTAAAGAAGCATACGAATAGCACTGTGAACATTCTGAACACATGATACATAAAGCTTGGCCCCCTGCAGATGCACTTACCAGAACTCCCTCCTACTGTCTCTGTACGTTCTCCCTACCTACCAATTAGATTGTAAGCTCCTCGGGGCAGGGACTCCTCTTCCTTAATGTTATGTTTGTCTAAAGCACTTATTCCCATGATCTGTTATTTATATTATCTGTTATTTATTTGATTACCACATGTATTACTACTGTGAAGCGCTATGTACATTAATGGCGCTATATAAATAAAGACATACAATACAATACAATACAATACCTATGCCCTCAATGGGAGCAAAGATAACCCCAATGGCAATGAATGGACACCCTATTATGCCCCCCCCCTTTACCCCAAACAACCCCCACTCAGCACATATATTACAGTAATGGGCAAAATCCCTATTATCCAGATATTGATAATAGAGCATTTGCCCATAAAAAATAAAACATTGACTTCCGGAAGGTAGAGCTATAAATGGCTGCATTTCTCAGGAGCTTCTGTTCGGCCTACTACAGTATCAATCTGCAGACATCGCTGGTTTTCTACAGTAAATGTGCAGATTAAAAGGCAATGCTAGGGAGTGTACCATCACTGCTCTACTGAGACCATTATTGATCAGATCGGTCATTTCCTCAGAAGTCTATGATTAAAAGAAAATCTGCTGCCTAACTTTGTGCCTCAGTAGCAGTTTCCGGGAGGCACATGCTCAGGGCTTGTAACATAAACTGTCTCTCTGTGAGTGAGGGGATCCTTATCTCCTCAATCACATCTACTGTGGGTGCTGCTGCCCATGCTGTGGGACTTACAAACTGTGGACAGAGCTTTCGGTGAGCCCAAAATAGTGTAGCTGTGGAAAGAATCCACCTCCAGCAGAAGCATCTTGCCTCAGAGATTACAGATTCTTGCTACAATGCCTGTCATGGCTAAGATGGAGGATACGCCCACACAGACCAAGAGGGTGCAACAAGAAGGTATTACAATTGATGTTATTTATATAGAACTGTTAACCACACAGTTAATGCAAAAATTTAAACAAAATATGAGGGAATACGTTGATACTTTGAAAAGAGAAATTGCTGAATGGAGGTGTCCACTATTTCAGCAAGAGACCATGCCTGCAAAACATGGCCAAGAACAGCCACAGCCCACAGCCCAATTCAGCCCTGAATACCCCAGGAGGTAATGTCTGCAAAGCATGGCCAAGAACAGCCACTGCCCTCAGCCCAACTCACCCCTGAATATCCCAGGGTGGTAATGCCTGCAAAACTTGGCCAAGAGTAACCACTGCCTGCAGCCCAACTCACCCTTGAATACTCTAGGGTTGTAATCCCTGAAAAGCATGGTGAAGAACAGCCACTGCCCACAGTCCAACTCACCCCTGAATACCCCAATGTGGTAATGCTGCAGACAGGAGTCATCAATGCTCAGCCTCAGGACCAAGTTTTAGCGACAGCACCTGGCAGTATGAGTATCTCGGGTTTACCTGATCTAACGGTAAGACAGCCATTGCTTCCAGATCTGGGCACATCTGATCAGTAAGTTTACCTTACCAGCAGCAGACTCAGACTACGACTTCCATCTTTAGCCACCACGTGTTGCCGCACACACAGCTCAGCTCTGTTGTCTCCTGCTATATGTACTATCTGCAATAATGGCTTGTACATCAAGCTCTGCCCTTATAAAGATGTTAATAACATTTTATTGCTTGAAAGCTCTTCGTACCTCCTCGATGGTTAGTACAAGATACAGTACAGCAATGAATGGATTTTGGCTTGATGGCTTCTTAGGATATGGGAAAAGGCGATACGGTAAGTGCCTTGAAGGTAGCTCTTCGCTGTAATATATTGATTGGTATCTTTGCTTCTATTTCTGACCAGGTGTCTTAAACAAACTGTTCCTGGAAATTGGCTCCCCTGTAGAGCTTGCATCCATTGCTAAAATGACACACGTCCTTTGTTCTAGTGATATGGAAACAAAAGAAAACAGCGCAAACGCCAAATAGTGAAGCAAATTCAACAATATATTATAGAATTAAAAAGGGGGTAATATATCTGCGTACATGAAAAAAGTTGGTAAAAGGCATGTAGTGTGTATCACACTGTTTACCACTCGGCGGCTGTTAGCTGTAGATTCAGGTGCTTGCTTCCCTCTGCTGCTGCAGCTCAGTTGATTCTGGGGCAGGGCGTCAGTCTTTTCACTCCCAAGGGGATTTCCCTTCATGCAGCCAGGTTCAGCAGCTGGTACTGGGGCTCGGTGAAATCGCTCCTGCTTCCTGGCCGATATGAAGCTGCTCCTGTACCTCGGCAGGTGTATCCTCTGCACAGAGGTTAAAAAGCAGCTTGCTGGGGTGCCCTCAGTGTGCCACGATGCAGCAGTGGTGGATTCAATAGGGAAGTTTGAACAGTCTTACAAAGTCTCTCACAAGTGTCCAAAACAGCACACAGGATGAAATAAAAACAGGACAGGCCAATACATAGACAAAGGCCAATGTAAGCAGATATAAGGCAATAGAATGTTACATCCAACTAGTTTCGTAGAATTAACTACTTCTTCAGGGAATAATTAGGCCATTACCCAGAGGTCTTAAATACCTCACATAGATACCTTATTGGTCAACCAATTTGGGATAGACCAATCATCTATAATAGGTAATGGTCTGCGTGATAGGGAAGATGTGTAGTTTACTTTTAAAACAACAACTTTATTAACAAAAAAACAAAACAAAACAATACCTATTTAATATAAACTTACATATAGACAAAACCTAGCATAAATAATTAAAAACATTTTGGGGCGTAGTAGTCCAAAATAGGTGTGACTACGAAAAAGAAGCTCTAAGGCTTCTCAACGATACATCGTCCTATGTAAAATTACCTAAGGACTCTACAGCTGAATATCTAAGGGTGCTTAAAGCAATATTAGACAACGCAGTAGCCCTGTCCGTCATCAACACAACAGAGTTTGCTTTTTTATTTTCTGAATTTCCTAGGATACCCATATTCTACCACCTGCCGAAAATTCATAAGGCTCTGGTTGACCCACCTGGACGCCCAATTGTGTCAGGTATACAATCTATGTCAGCCAACCTTAGGCAATATGTGGATTTTTTTCTCCAACCGTATGTTGGAAAATTAACCTCTTATCTGAAGGACTCAACAGCAGTTCTAAACTTATTTAAAGATTTTGAATGGAAAAGTTCATATGTATGGATTACATGTGACATAAAATCCCTGTATACTAATATACCTCACCAGAAAGGGTTGGATGCTGTTAATTCCTTTCTGGAATCAGACTCTGATCTGCATCCATTAAATAGGGAATTTATTCTAGAGTCTATCAGTTTCATATTGAAACATAATTATTTTCTGTTTCTCTCCACTTTCTACCTACACTGGCGACACACTTTATTCGAGCTCGGCTAGTCCCACGAATTCGGGTATACCCGGGTGTATTGAGGTTTGTGACTGTTTTCTGCCCGAGTGCATTGGGATATTTTCCAGGCAGGGATTGAAGCATTTTATTCCCGCTGGCTGCAATACTGCACAGTATATATATATACTGCATTACAATTCATGAATTTATGCCTTCTGGTAGACACGCGAAGCATTGCAGCCTATTAAATCCTAATCATTATCATTTAACAGATCAGCTGCCCGTCAGCCAGGCATGAACCCAGGCTGGGAAGGCAAATGCAACGGGGCTTGTCAGAGGTGAAGAGCGGCGCATTCCAGGTATCTGCCAGGTACATACTGGGTATTTGCTCGAATAAAGTGTGTCGGTGCAGTACAGGTTTGCGGAACTGCAATGGGTACTAGGTTTGCCCCCAGCTTCGCAAACCTGTACGTGGGAAGGTGGGAGTCTCAGTTTATCATGCCCGACCAACCATACCACAGGAATGTCGTTGTGTGGAGACGCTACATAGACGACATCCTGTGTGTGTGGAATGGTGATTACGATTCAGCCAGTGCATTTGTAGCCAACCTTAATAGGAATGACTACAACCTTGAGTTCACACACAAGGTGGATGCCACCCAGATAGATTTTTTGGATTTAAGATTAACTTCCAAAATGGATGGCACCGTGGAGACTGAGACCTTTTTTAAGGAGGTGGATACCAGCAATGTGCTGATGGCGAATAGTAATCACAAAAAGACATGGATAAACAACATACCAGGGGGGGCAATTTGTGAGACTCAGACGTAACTGTAGTAGTTTAGAGGTTTTCAACCAACAGGCTAACAAATTATTTTGGAGATTTAGAGAGAGGGGATATCCTAAGGAACTTCTAGAAAGAGAGATCATAAGGGTACGTAATATGGATCGTAAGGATATGTTAGTTCAAAATAGATCCACGATTAAAAATAAAGAAGGTCAAACACAAAAAAGGACACTCTTAATGTGGCTTTCATTACAGACTTTAATTCGGTTCATAGAGACATTGAAAAGGTTTTTAACAAACACTGGGGTATATTGTGCAATGATCCCATTTTGGGATCACATCTTGACGTCAAACCACGGTTTATTTACAGGAGAGCAAAAAATATAAAAAATTTGTTAGCTCCTAGTGATGTTTTTATAAGTAAGAGCAATACTACAGCGAAAAAGAACTGGCTATTGCCTAAACCAAAAGGCAACTATGTCTGTGGTAATTGCACGATTTGTAAATACCAACATCCTGACAAACACACTTTTTATTCACAAGTAACGAAGGAAGTTTTTAATATTGATGACTTTATTCTATGTACCTCTACACATATTGTATACCTATTGGAATGTGCATGTGGGTATCAATATGTAGGCAGAACCAAACGCAGCCTTAAAGTTCGGATTCAGGAACATGTCAGAAATATTAAAAATGGTTTTGAAAAACATAGTGTATCTAGACACTTCCTGATACACCATAATAAAGATCCGTCAAGTCTCACTTTTAAGGGGATTCAGTTGATTCCTGTAAATAGAAGAGGAGGGGACAGAGTTAAAACATTGTCTTCTAAAGAGACATATTGGATACATAAGTTAGAAACTATGTCCCCTAAGGGGTTAAATGAGGATGTGGATATTTGGGCACTTTATTGAATCTTTAGCTCACCAACCCCTCTGTACCTAGGGGATGTATCATTTATCTCTGTATCTCTGTTTTCCTTTCTTTATCCTACGATTTTTTCTAGTTACATCTTTTTATGCAAGTAATGATGGTGTCTATTTTAAGTCGACTAATATTGTGTTTCTTTCTTTCTTTCAAATTGGTTGACCAATAAGGTATCTATGTGAGGTATTTAAGACCTCTGGGTAATGGCCTAATTATTCCCTGAAGAAGTAGTTAATTCTATGAAACTAGTTGGATGTAACATTCTATTGCCTTATATCTGCTTACATTGGCCTTTGTCTATGTATTGGCCTGTCCTGTTTTTATTTCATCCTGTGTGCTGTTTTGGACACTTGTGAGAGACTTTGTAAGACTGTTCAAACTTCCCTATTGAATCCACCACTGCTGCATCGTGGCATGCTGAGGGCACCCCAGCAAGCTGCGTTTTAACCTCTGTGCAGAGGATACACCTGCCGAGGTACAGGAGCAGCTTCATATCGGCCAGGAAGCAGGAGCGATTTCACCGAGCCCCAGTACCAGCTGCTGAACCTGGCTGCATGAAGGGAAATCCCCTTGGGAGTGAAAAGACTGACGCCCTGCCCCAGAATCAACTGAGCTGCAGCAGCAGAGGGAAGCAAGCACCTGAATCTACAGCTAACAGCCGCCGAGTGGTAAACAGTGTGATACACACTACATGCCTTTTACCAACTTTTTTCATGTACGCAGATATATTACCCCCTTTTTAATTCTATAATATATTGTTGAATTTGCTTCACTATTTGGCGTTGTGCGCTGTTTTCTTTTGTTTCCATTCTCTTAGTGTGTGTGGGGTGCTGAGCCACCCCTGCGTTTACAGCTGCAGACGCCATTATCCCCAACACGGTTATGTGGCACTTATTATTTAATGTATAATTATCTCACTGTGGGAGTTGTGGTTTAATTTTTTATAAATTTTTTATCACTAAATTGATTGTATAGTCACTGCACTGTATATATATATACATTTAAACTTTATAGGTAGTTAGGTAGTAGCGCACAGTTTTGTTTTTTGTGTTCTAGTGATATGCCTCTGGATAAGTTAACTTTTGAATTCCAACTATCTCAGGGAAAAATGAGCCTTTGGAACCAGAAACACTTTACTTTTTCCTAAATTTGCTCCAGCGTCTCCCCTGCTGAAATCCCTATCCTGGCTTCCTATCAAATCTAGTATCACACACTCAATTTTCCTCCTCACTTTTAAGGCTTTACACTATTTTGCCTCTCCCTACATCTCAACACTAATTTCTCGCTATATACCATCCCGACTCTTGCGTTCTGCTCAAGGATGTATTCTTTTACCCCTTTTGTGTCTAAAGCCCTCTTCTGCCTTAAACCTTTCTCACTGACTGCCCCACACCTCTGGAATGTCATTTCCCTCAATATCCCACTAGCACCCTCTCTATCCACCTTAAGACTCATCTTAAAACCCACCACCTTAACAAAGCATACGAGTAGCTCCCTGGCTGGTACTATATACCTCATACATTGACCTTGGCCCATTGCAGACACTTACCAGAACACCTCCTTACTATTCTGTACATCCTTCCTAATTACCAATACGATTGTAAGCTCTTCGGGGCAGGGACTCCTTTTCCTAAATGTTACTTTTATGTCTGAAGCACTTCTCCCCATCATGTGTTATTTGTATTATTTGTTATTTATATGATTGTCACGTGTATTGCTGCTGTGAAGCGCTATGTATATTAATGGCGATATATAAATAAAGGTACATATGACAAGAGATTGCGCGGAAGCTGTCTTAGATGAAAGTGTGCACAGGGTACTACCTCTATAGATGCGACCATCCTTCCCAAATTTTTATTTTTCAGCTGAATGATATTACAGCTCCTGGATGTTGTTCATGGATAGTTGTTTGATCATTTCTCTTTCGTCTCCCAGTAACAACACCCTGGCAGAGTTTAAGAACATATGTTATTGCTCGAGTCTGGGATCTAGGTCTTAAGAGGAAATCGTCCAGATAGGTTGCCAAAAATTATTTAGCAAAACAGAAATAGGTGAGCTCAGACTTACACCATATCAGGGAATATATCAGTAACACTACAGTATACAACTTTCAATACCTTTATGGAGTATGCTGTTAGGGAAAGGAAATTGGCCATACATGTATGGAAAACAAATACAAAAACTCTGCATTTGTCTAAAAAATGGCTTGTAAGCTCAATGAAATTCTACATTTTTATCCTAAGCCTTATAACAAAAGTGTTAAAATAATTATTCAAGCCTGCTAACTCTGTCAATGTAAAATCCATTTTATCAGATACCAATACTAAATGCATAGTATTTGTAATTGTCTTGTGGAGACAGAGATTGGGATCTCATTATATATACTGTATAAACTTCCCAGTTACCCCTGCACTCAGTCAGTTAGAATCCAAAGAACTCTGTTATGGTGATAGGGTGTGGATCATAAAGCAACAGGGCACCCTGCCAATGGGCCCCAGTGGATTAAGAACAGTGTCAACTAGGCAGTGGATTGCCATAGATATAGTGACAATGAGGTGATAAGTAATGTCCCTCTAAGGGGATGCTGTGCGAGCACTCAAAGAAGAAGTGGAATGACTGTCTGTGTGAATAAAGATAAAGAAAAGTTCCTAGCGCCATCTAGCATTTCTCCACTGCTTACCATACCACCCCTTCATGGATACCAGCACCTAGGGGAAAGGGTAAATAAGAGACACTGAGCACTCTGCACTTAACCAATACACCTTCATGGGACACTCTTTCATTGGCGAGGAAAGATGTGTTACCTATACAATGTAAAAGATATTAAAGCATACATGTACAGTAACTACACCTTTTATTACACATGAATAACTATTATTACACTAGAATATGTATAGATTGAAATACAAGTTCAATACAAAGTAAAATATGTAGACTACTCTATGACTAAAGTGTACTAGTGGCAGTGACAATATTAAGGGGTAACTTAAGTCTTTTTCAAATATATTTTATTTTAACATACAGCTGCAAGAGGCCGTTATTCAAACAAATCACAGCGCTGATTTTGTGTGTGCTGCTGTACTCCACACAGCATGAACGCAGCCAATCACCCCAGGCACCCGCACTTACCGCGATTGCTTTGTTGAATTTCATGCATTCTGTTTCTTTGGGTGCAAAGAAATGAATGAATTGCAATGTGTACAGTACTGTCCTACTGTGCTACGGTGTCAATTTAAGGTGTTTAAAAAACAGAACTCTAAAATTCCATTTTCTGCACTCGCAGCACCCGCGTCTTAAGGTGTCAAGTTGAAAGACATCCCGCGTCATGACATCGGTATTCCGATGTACACAACGCGTGAAGTGTTTGAATAACGGCCGCTGCCGTTGTACAGTACCAAGCTATGGCAAGACGAGGTATGACAGAAGACACCTTCTAGCTCTTGAAGACATCTTATACACCATTTAATAAAGTGGTCTGTAAGGTATCATCTGGTACTGAAAGGTCCTATGGCAGAGCACCACTTAGTAAACAGGGCCGAAAATGTTCACATTTTAACGACCAGAACAATTTTAGTTGATGAAATGGAATGATCCCCATTTCAACAAATAAAGGTACATTCTTAGGTTATCCTAAGCTTCCTGCAGCTCATACAGTATAACCAGTGAAATGTTAAAATATATATTTTTTGTTGCGTATATTGTCACGTTTTCTTTTCTGAAAATTGGTGTTACTGTAAATGTGTGGAAAAGTACTGTTACTGATTTTATTTATTTTTAGCTAACTTAAAAGTAAGAAACCTTGAGCAAGTTAGTTTTTGTGATTATGAAAGCAGTATAATGACATCTGACGAGAGACCTATCAAGGATTATTATCACAACAGATGGCATATACAATTTTTTTTAAATAGCATTTTTAATCATTTTATAGACGCCATCACATTTTAAAAAAATTGCTTAATCTTGAAAATATCTTTAATATTTTGGGCAGAAACGCCATCTGTGCTCATATTTTTCAAAATATATGTATGTATTATAGCACTTCTAGGGTGGGCTTCTTTTCTGCACCACTGATTGTGTAGACCCCAAGTTAACGTTATATATGAGTGGCCATAACATGAACTGTTTAAATGTAGTTCCTTTGCCCAAGTCTCTCATTGAAAATATAGTATTCCAATGTTAACTTGCTGTCAGAAGGACCAGCACAGCATTGCAGTGCATTGATTGCCATTTTGGCAGCATAGGTAGTATACAAGTTCTCTCTGCATTGTAGCATTGTTCTTAACATCACATCTACAGTACCGCAGCTCCTTTTTTTATTTTTAAATAAATAAATTAACCAATCTGTAGTTTTTGTTGTCATCCATTTTTCATCCGATGTTCTGGGACACTGAATGACCATAAACACAGGGTAATATTCATTCGCTAGAATAAATGCTTACGAGTGTAATGATAATAGCCATTTCATGAATTAAAAGCTTTGGGTACTACACATTGGTTTAAAATCAATGACAATAAGGTTATGGTGTGTAAAGAAGTAAACAACACAGAAGGCTTGAGGGACATTTTGAGAGTATGTAGATATAATATTTTATGGTTTAGTCTCTATATATTTTTTATTATTATTATTATTATTATTTATATATACTGTATGCTCTAAGTAGCAAAAAGGCCCACATTATACCAATCAATGTAATTGATAACAATACAAGGATATATATAAATGTTGCATGTGTTATTGGACCCTGCCAGCATCTTCACTATTGCGGTATCCTCACCCCTTTTTTTGTGCACTTCTAATCCATTTACAATGGTGACTGTAGCAGCTGGCCTGTTGTGTTTGTCCTGCTGCAAAGCACCAGCAGGAGCAATAATGGCTGCTATTGTACATCTCTAGCTCTAATTAGAAAAAGTACCATAGCAGTTTTGCTCAGAGTGCAGCTCTAGAAGATTTGATTTTCTTAGTGGTGGATTTTCAGAGCACTGTAGGGGAAAAAATAAGCAAAATAAATCTTGCATAGAGATGTATTATAGCATATCAGTGCCTCTCATTCAAAACAGATTGCTTGCAAACATAAAGAGCTACCAAAACAGGTAGCCCCGAGTAGAATATAGGAGCACAAAATAGCAATAACCAAAATTGAAATTTTTGTTCTTTTTTTGATCAACAATTACAAAAAAAAAAGTTAATGTCACAATAGAATAACAATTGTAGAAAAACGCACACAATTTGTCAGGACGATGGTGCCTGAATAGAATATATATTCAAAACTGTGGTGTGGACAGCACTCACCCACTTAGTCTTAGTAGTAGTCAATAGATGTGAATGGATTGGCTGATTACCATCACTCCCCAGCAATAATCGTCCATTAAAGGAAGCAGTCCACTTCACACCTTGGTATTTTCCATAAAAGGTCTTATTCTTCCAACTTCAGCAAGACATATTAAAAATATGTTTAGCTCGTCAGGAGCTTCATCTGTAGTATAATCAGACGAAGCTCCTGATGAGGGAAACGCATAGGGTGACTGTACAGCTGCATTGAAGACCACTGAGGTGTGTGTGGTGAATCTGCTGTGGACCCTGGACCTACATGGTTAAACCCTTTACTGGATTTTAAATTCTTCCCCTGTGGACAACCGTCGCAGGAGGCAATCCAGAGAAAGAGGGACTGCTGCAGTTTTCCTTTTCACCAACAGACCCTGGGTGGTGTCACTGCCTGTATCATCTTTGATTTGTGTGTATTACTTTATTTACATTTCTTTTATAAAAACAGTCTGCACTATATTTTGTCCTCTCTCTCTCGTTTACACATAGGAATTCCACCCACTTTATCCATCTGATCCAGAGGGCGTCTTCTGGGAAAACTGGAAGAAGTGCCTGAGTTTGTTACTCCATACTGTACAACCACAATGCCTTTATTATCATCAAAATTGTGAGTGAGATACTACTAAGTCTCATCCTCTGATCTTCCAGTCACAACATATTGCACTATATATTTTATTCTTTTTTCACATAATCTGGATGTATTTGCGCTCCTGATCCTCCTGCATTCATGTACCTGTTTGGACTTGGATTGAGTACATTTCCGGAGCTGCACTACCTCCAGTTGTATATATTTATTATCACCATTAGGCTTATTGGGTCCTAATTCACTAAACGTTATTTGCGCTTGAATCCTTGTCTTTTACCTCACTAATTTCAAAATTATTCTAAAGTGCTAATAGGTGTACATAAGTGGCGATAACCTATGTACTCACATACACACATGTGTTCCTTTCTCTGGCATGATAACATGTGCTTATCATGATACATCACTTAGGTCTTTGTGGCACTAGGGGGGTGCATATATTTTTTGTCTATGTCTAGAGATGGTCATACAGTATGTCTTCAAATGTGTTTTGTGATATTTTCCCCACATTTCTCATACATTTACAAGTTACATTTATATTGCTTACAAAAACACACTTCATCAGGGAGACATTTCTACCCCAAAAATTCACAATAGAATGTACAGCAAAGACAACAACAAAAACATTAGTGCATCTGCATGGTCTTCTTAACATTAGGATCTAATCACTTTCATAAACTATTGTAGCCATGCTGTAAAATGGCTGCAGTCATCTCTCCTGCTGACAGTAAGGCCTGGTAAGTTATGGGCATGCCAGCAGAAATCATGGAGGTTTGCCCTCACACCCTGGTGAGGTGCCCTATGTATGGATGGGAGTGGTCACAGGCTCTGACTCCATGGTTAGTGATGTCAGAATTGTGCCAGCCCCCAGAGGATACATAAGGCACAGCACTGATCAAAAGTTAGTTGTTGCTAAGCTGTTAGGGGATTAGGTAATAGGTTCTCCCCAGTTCAGGAAGGAGCGAAGAGTGATTATGTTATAAGCTGCAGAATTATGAGACTGTGACCAGGGACCTGGCACAGGGTAGATACCCCTACAGGGATAGGGAATCCCTAATCAAGGAGGAATATACCTTTCAGAGGGAAGCCGCTGAGCAATCATGTGTGGCTAAAGAACACTCACTGCAAAGGGGCAGCTAGCCCACATCCATCAATAAAGATGACCCTGTTGAAAGACACTCTCGTGTGTAAGTGTGGAGTTATTGCACAGAGAGGAGCACCACGGAGGAGTTCCTCACCAGGACCATCCCCAAGCGACAGCAGGGATCCTGATGAGGTGGAGGCGCTGCACTGGATCTAGGTAGGACTCAAGCACACTACCTCAGCTGCCTGTCTGGGTTGGCAAATCCCCACACACCATCATGCGTTAGACTCAGGAGTCCTGTTGCCAACAGGTGCACCACCAGACATCACACTGTAATGGGGACTGGTTAGACCACAGGGGCCAATATGAGATTGGGTGGGTCAGGCCAGTCCAGAAAACCCGTTACATTTGGAGGCGCTGCTGAGATAGACTTGTCAACAGGACAGGCTTTTGCTAGGTCACTTGGAAACAGGGAGAGTGTCTGCTGCCACTTTTTGCTGCGTTGGGACGGACCTAGGGGTAGTCAGGGGCTGATGGAGTTTGTCAGTTCGCAGGGACGACCTAGGGGCCTGAAAGGAGTCGGGGGTTTGGAGCCGGGCTATAGCTGTCCTAGTCACCTTGCGGTAGTGCTAGTTGCTAGGATGCCTAAAGGGATAGCCTGTTAACGTGGTCAAGAATTCTGGAGAGGGTCTGCGCTAGGCTAACCAAGATAGGTAGATGCCCCAGTACTGCATGGAAGCTACCAGAGTACTCTAGCCCATTCCAGACCACTTACCGTAGGGAGCACAGACTTGGAGGAAGGAGATACAGCAGACACAGAGAGAGTGAGCCTAGCCTGAGGTAGTGCATACACGAGTCCAGCCTACATTAGGTACACATGGTGGTGCATCAGGGAAATCTTTATTGTGCCGGTGTGGTGGCTGCCCCACAGAGAGGAGCCCCATGTACAATACTATTAAGTACAGCGAGAAAATGGCGACCGCAAGAATGGAGGATCCGCGCGGTGCGGATAGTCCAAATTGGCGACCGGAGGCTGATGGGGAGAGCACACCTGGCGTGCGCCCCGCTGAAGAGCAAGCTGTTACTGATATGTCTGTCACGAGCCTGCTATGGAGTGGAGTGAGAGCAGTGGCCGCCCCGTTTTGGTCCTGCCTAGGACACCAAGGTGCTACCCTGGAGGACTGTGTTGAGGACATTGTTTTAACAGAAGGAGAACACAGTGAGAGTGACTGTCAGTCGGCATGCAAACAGATGAACGCTACCTCATTCATTGATCAGACTGTCAGTGCGACCCAAAATGGCGGCTCCCGCTTCCATGGGAGACCGCGTGGGCCAATTGCAGAGAATTCTGCAAATGCGAAATTTGCAAGGAATTGGCCAGAAGCAGCGCCAACAGGAGAGCCCCGCCCTGATGGGGGGTATGGCGCGAAAGCTGCGACCGCGCCTTCATGGACAGTGACTCACTCAGCCCCAGTGCTGAGCCAACCGATTAGCCTGTGGGACCCTCCCCTAATCTCAACCAGGGGGAGTGGTTTCCAACTATGCCCTGTGGGTATGAATCCCGCGGAGCGAAGCGCTGGTGAGGCGACAGCGCTGCTACCAAAAGTAGTCCCTGTAGCTGGAGTTATGTACGGAAAGGAGGGGTATTTTGCACGCAAGGCAGCTACAAGAAATAGGCTGGGATTGGCGCCAAAGGAAGGACCCCACCCAGTGGGGGATAAGGGCGCTAAAGCTGTGGCTGAGCCCTCTAGGACTGAAAGAGGTGTGGCCTCAATTAAAGGACATCCTATCCCATTGTGGGACCCGCCCATAATCGCTACTACTGGGGGCGGATTCCAATTGTGTCAGACAAGGGCGGAGCTGAACCAAGGAGTGGCTGACAATCCAAACCCTGTTGATCACTCACGCGGAACCAGCTTCCAGAACAGACCAGTGTTGAAAGTGGCTCCCACCAGGACAATGGCCTGCTCCCCAAACGTGAACAAGATGGTGTCTACTCAGCCCTATGCAGTACCAGGGGGGGTACTGGTGATACGCGTAGCGGGCGCGGAGACAGTGATGGGCCTCTGCCTGCAATGCAGACTGCCCGTCGGTACCATGGGCACAGCGGCGCGCTGTCCCCAGTGTGGCACGCAATACCTGTGGTCTATGCCCATATTTGTGCCAATCCAGACAAATGACCCCACGGGGGATACGGCTAGGCTGTCCGCTGAGTCCCCCGGCAAACTGTGGACCAAGGGTGCAGATCCCGGAGAATGGGGATCGGAGCCGGTTAATACGGCTGGGTCCGAAGAGCATGGAGCGATCGGTCAGGCAACTGACCGGGAGAAGAGAAGGCAGTCGCCACGATCGGCGACCCCAAGTACCCTTCGTGGATTCCTCGGACGAGGGACCCAAAGAACTATCTAGTACCCTTGTTTGGCCGGTGGCGGTGTCCTGCGGAGGAAATGGAGTGAAAAGGCCACTTACCGGGAGTGACAGTGGGAGGAGTCGGGTGTCGCCAGTGGAGCGGAGGCCTGAACGGCGGAGCCCATCCATCCCCGGGGTCGGCGGGACCACGCCCAACCTGCGGACTGGTAAGGATAGTCCTTGTTCTTGCCAGGCTCCGGTGCTGACACTAGCAGAGAAAGGGCCGTGCCAGGCCAGGACGGCGCACGTGGGCGCAGGCGGACTTCCGGATATCATCGTGGAGGAAGAGATCCCGCATGGGGGTCCAACCCAAGATGGCGGCACCTCCACGTCCGGTGATGACGTCGTTTCCGGCGGAGGCAGCGGAGCAACCGGAAGGAGATCACCAATGCTTCGGCGATCGAGCAGTGGTTCCCGATCGACTGGGAAGACCAGGAGCAAGCGACGGACCGAGGAGGGTGAGACGCAGCCGGCGGTATCACCGCTCAGTAGTATGGGACAGTCCGATAACGGAGAGCGGGTCGGAACCCCACGGCTGCCAACCGCCTACCCCTATGCCCAACCCCACGC
The DNA here is from genome assembly GCF_040206685.1 of Ascaphus truei. Taxonomy (NCBI): domain Eukaryota; kingdom Metazoa; phylum Chordata; class Amphibia; order Anura; family Ascaphidae; genus Ascaphus; species Ascaphus truei. The sequence goes on along the minus strand of NC_134485.1, from coordinate 399,706,606 downwards.
CCTAGATAATGCCCCTGCCCCTGTCACCTGTTCCCGGGGATCCTCGTCCAGCTTGGGGGTGTCGGAAGGGTCCTTGGGGGTTGGTGAGAACCGGACTGGGGAGAGACTAGGCAGCTTTGCCTCCGAGGGTGGTTCAAGGGGTGGAGGCCAATTGGGGCACGTGTCAAAGTCCCGATGGGTGCCTGAAGAGGCTGATGTACAATTGGAGGAGACGCCAAAATATGAAAGGTGGTCCCGACCCCGTTTCGCGGGGACCTCTGGGGTATGCTCTTGGGGGGGTACCGATGAGGGAGACTCGCTAGAGTCTGGGCCCGAGAGGCCTAGGGAGACCCGTTGGTGGGCGCCCTTATTAGAGGGATATGTGGGGTGGATGGACCGCACGCGGTTCCTATTAGAAAAAGATGATGTGGTGGACTACTGGTGGGCTAAAGGGAAGTTCACGCCCGCGGAGAGAAAGAAAGAGTTACAGTTCAGGTCGTTCCTAATAGGCCGGAACGAGATTGAACCAATGGGTCCTGAGATATTATCAGACCCTGTGGACCCAGATGAGCCCTTGTCCTGGGTATTACCAGGGAGAGCAGGGAACGCCAATTTAACCAGGTGCAGCCGAGCCGAAAGGGCCATTACGGCTAAGTATAAGTACTCACATGGACTGGAGTACCCTTACGTCCCAGAACCACTCATGCAGGAGATTGAAGATAACAGGGACCAATGGTTAAGGGAGACCATAGAAGAATACATGGTCAATAAGGGGGGTGCCATTACTGGCAGTAAGGCAGAGGAACGGATAGAACACCTTATAAGGGTATGGAGCATCGGGCGGAGTGTTTATAAGCACAAGGTGATGTACTGGCCTGAAAGGGGTTTGCCGCGCAGTTACAACGTGACAATACTGGACATGGGGGGTTGGGAGGTTAAGAAACCCGATCCCCGGCACTATTATTAAAAGGTACTGGGTAGCATTGCGCAAGTTCGTGGCTGCTGGTCAGGGCGTGCTTGGCGCGATGTGGTTTGTTGTTTCATAAATCTCATGTTATAATAAAAAATGTGTATGTTCCATTTTACAGTGCTTCGTGAGGAAAGGTATTTCAAATTTAGGTCCCAGCCGGGGTCGGTGGGATTCACCAGGGGGAGAATGTAGCCTTGCTGTAAAATGGCTGCAGTTATCTCTCCTGCTGACAGTAAGGCCTGGTAAGTTATGGGCATGCCAGCAGTAATCATGGAGGTTTGCCCTCACACCCTGGTGAGGTGCCCTATGTAGGGATGGGAGTGGTCACAGGCTCTGACTCCATGGTTAGTGATGTCAGAGTTGTGCCAGCCCCCAGAGGATACATAAGGCACAGCACTGATCAAAAGTTAGTTGTTGCTAAGCTGTTGGGGGATTAGGTAATAGGTTCTCCCCAGTTCAGGAACGAGCGAAGAGTGATTATGTTATAAGCTGCAGAATTATGAGACTATGACCAGGGACCTGGCACAGGGTAGATACCCCTACAGGGATACGGAATCCCTAATCAAGGAGGAATATACCTTTCAGAGGGAAGCCGCTGAGCAATCATGTGTGGCTATAGAACACTCACTGCAAAGGGGCAGCTAGCCCACATCCATCAATAAAGATGACCCTGTTGAAAGACACTCTCGTGTGTAAGTGTGGAGTTATTGCACAGAGAGGAGCACCACGGAGGAGTTCCTCACCAGGACCATCCCCAAGCGACAGCAGGGATCCTGATGAGGTGGAGGCGCTGCACTGGATCTAGGTAGGACTCAAGCACACTACCTCAACTGCCTGTCTGGGTTGGCAAATCCCCACACACCATCATGCGGGAGACTCAGGAGTCCTGTTGCCAACAGGTGCACCACCAGACATCACACTGTAATGGGGACTGGTTAGACCACAGGGGCCAATATGAGATTGAGTGGGTCAGGCCAGTCCAGAAAACCCGTTACACTATCATAAATTAAAAGGTTTATCTTAGGTTATGAATTAAAAATTGATGCAAATGCATGCATTTTGAAATCTAAGGTTCCCACAGTTACATGTAATGTCTCTCAATTTAATAAGAATTGAAACTGGTCACATACTGTATTGTAGGTGAAATAAATAAATAAATACAAATTGATGCTAAGAACAGCACTGGTAAAAGGGTAGATAGCGTTTCATCTTCTAAGATTATAATTATTTGAATTAAATCCTCCAGTCTTTCTTAATTCCAGGACTAATGAAGCAATCAGTTTGAGTAAATTATAATCAATAGCATCCTACTTTGGACAATATTGATTGTATTACATTTAAGCCTTTTAAATGAACGTTTTTAATACAAGTTCTTATTGACTTGCAATTGATGTCACAGGTTATTTAAATCTGGCATAGAATGTCTTTGGTAAGAGCAAGTAAAGAAAACACAGGGTTATTTTTCTTTTAAATATAGTTCACAGCAAACTACAGTATATACTGTACCTGCATTAACTTTCATGTTAGATAGTTATGAAAATAATGGCAAATAGACCTTTGCATTTTAGCAACCTATGCTATAAGCGTCGATAAGCCACTTATCGAGCACTTATCGGCCTGAATGCCTACTGCTATTCAATAAGCCTCGAAAAGTGGGTGATAAAGGCATGAATCGCCAAAAATTTCAGCCGTCATAAAAAAATCACTGGGTGAGCAATGATAAGCCTCTTCTCGGCAGGTTCTGAAACTAGTGAAATTCTAGTAGCCGCGATTAGGTTATCAAGGCCTATAGAGGCTAATCACAGCTCTAGAATGGCGAGTTTCTCCCGAAATCCTCACGCCAGTAAAAAAAGGCGTGAGTCTGGTGAGAAGCTGCTGGGAGGAGCGATACAGGACTTAGGGAAAAAATGCTTTTTTTCTGCATCGGATTGATGCCAGGGGTCTCTGGATCTGATATCCATTAATATGGATTCCCCATTCACCCACCCTCGCTACCCACAATAAACCCTAATACCCGTCTCACCTACCCCACATCATTGATACCAGAGGCAGAGGGGTCTTCAGATGGCCCCTGTGGGTGTCTGGGGGCCCTCAGGTGGTCCCCATGGTTGTCCGGGGGTCCTCAGGTTGTCTCAGCAGGTGTCTGTGGGCCCTCAGATGGTCCCCGCAGGTGTCTGGGGGCCCTGGTGGTCCTTGTGGGTCCCTGCTGGCCTGTGGTACCAATCCTGCAGCAACATTTTTTTTGCAATACATTGAAATAAATACATCCCCCTAACACACAGTACAGTAATGGGCAAAATAACTATTATCCAGATATGGATAATAGTGCATTTGCCCATTATAAAATAAAACTGCCAGTCAGCATAAAGTAAATAAACCTTTCTACTTACCCCTGCCATCATGAAGGGCATCCTCGTCAGCATACTGCAGGTCCATGTCCTCCGAGGCAAGCAAGAATACATAAAAAAAATAATCTAATGGCCCCTAACCCCTTAATCACCTTAGCAGTTAATAACCTCCCCGCTACACACCCGGGAGGCCTAACCACCAACCCCAGGACCACTATACCCACCCTGTACCCATTGATTGGCATAGTGGTATATCATAACCATATAATATGGACATGATAAGCCACTATAGCATTCAATGGTCACCCTAATAAAAAAGCATGAAGGCCAAAAATACACAATAATAAAAGATTTACACAAGCACCTAAACACCCAAATTAAATAAATAAAAGCACTAGCCAACCAATTAAATAAATAAAAGCATTAGCCAACCAATTAAATACATAAATAAAAGCAATAGCCAACGAATATATTTAATAAATAAAAGCACTAACCAACAAACAATTAAGTAATTTTAAACACCAGCCAACAAAATAATTAATGAAATTAAACCTGTAGCCAACACAAATAATTAATTTAAACGTTAACTAATCCTAAAATGTATTAAAAACAAGCCATCCAAAATCCAAACAATTGAATCCAAACAATAAAAACAAATAGAAAAAATTACAATCAATTCAAAACAAGCATTTGCCAAAAAATGCATTGTCTGTCACTGTATTTATCTGTACCCTAAAGGAGCACAGATTAATACATTATCAGTCAATGGTCAATCACAAACATAAAAATAAATAAATACAAGGAAAAAAAACGGATAAAAATACATGTATATACATTCAATATTTTACTTACCTGTAAGGCGTTTTCAGCCTCTGAATCCCGTTGTATCTGCAATCTCTCATATCGCGACGTCATCACCCGCATTCCAACACCAACCACCTTGAAGACCAGCATCAGGTAAAAAAAAAAATCTTCTTCTTTTATCTTCTATCACCGTCTTCTTTCTTCATCTGTCATTATTTTTATCAGGCGACTCGCTTTGAGCAGCTCTCTCTGCAGCTGAAAGAAATTGCCAGGTAAGGTCTTTTCAGAGAAGTGATCATCACGCAACTGGCTACTCGCCCATTTTGGGAATTTTGCTATTACAGGTCAATCAAGGGTAATCTCAATGTTAGTACAGAGAGCAAAGTCCTTGGCGCACTATCAAGTGCATGAACCTGATAAATTAGTCCTGTTTGTTGAAGAACTGGTTGGAAAATGTCCACAGTCTGACTTCCTGGTTTTCTTCTGAAGTTTGTTGATCTGCAATCAAAGAGAACAGGAAACCATTGCGCAGTATCTCATGTGTATTGAAGCCTCATTCACACAGCTGCTAGATACTTACATCTACATGGGTGAATGCAGGCCATGAAAGGTATCTTTAAACCGGAGATTGATATCTGTCACCGGGTTCCCCACTGGTGTTGCTCCCGCTTCATAGATGGCCGGTCCGCCCAATGGTACACAAAAGATAAAAGGCCCAATAGTGTGGTACAGTACAATTTAATAAAACAATAAAAAGACCAACATATAATGCACTCACATGCTAGATGATCTAACTGCACGATTTACAATGTGCCGTCCGCAAGCATGAGGGGCTGAACCGTGATGTGCGTGGAGGCTGGATCCTGCGTGTATCTCCTCCTCGCGGCCGCAAATCGGAGCGCCAGGTCCACCTCAGATGTCGTCACCTCAAACAGCAACCTCCTCAGCTGGTACTAGCACGTAGCAATGCGTGCAGCTATGCTCCACCCTAATCTGATGGTGTGGGGTCTATATCATATAGTGGTTATCCTTAATACGTTTAACACACTTATTATTGTCACATTATTTTAATTTTTATTTATATTTCACTTGTTGTATATACTAATTCACTATACACACAATTCACAATAGGTTGAGCGCTTGGTTGTAGTTTAGTTTCTCTTTTCACTCTAAGGGTAATCTCAAATTGGAAATATATTTGAATGCAATTTGCAAAAAAAAAATGTAAATAGATGCAGGATGTATTTAGAGAGCAGACCTTCGCAAAGATTTTGAAGGCACATGGACAGTAACCTCTATCTATCAGCTTTGTGTCCATTAATTGGTACTGTAGGAGTACAATTGTGACTATAAGCCATTGTTACTGTGATCGTTCACCCTAACACCAAACAAATATTATATTTTAAATAGTTGTGTGTATGCTGACAAAATGCAAAAGCAAGCAGCACGCAGCCACATGATAAAGTGGGGGAATTGTTGGGGTTAACCTGATAATGCTAAACTTCCCTCTTCAGCACATAGCATGCTTAGGGCAATGAGAGAGGGTGGACACCCTGTGTGGTAATCAGACATATAAGTATACAGTACTAAATTAAAACCAAATGATGGAACAACCTGTGACTAGAGAAGACTAATTTTGGGGGAGAATTTGGATCCGCAGCCGACTGAACGGTTCCTTTGGTTCGCCGATTTCAGCAGATTAATCACAAAAAAGGGCAATTCGTGTTTTGCTGATTTTTTTATTATTATTACCAATACACTCCGCGGATTCCACAACCCGTGGATGGATTTGAAGAATCCAATCCGCGGATTCAATCCAATTACTGAATCCCAGGATTGGATTCTTTAAATCAGTCCACTGGTTGTATCCAATAACGTTTTTTGATGAATCCACACAGATTAAAACCGACCAAATTTGTTTGTGGCTGTAACACACAGTGAAACAGATTTGGGGCTGAAAATGCAAGAAAATCTGGGAAACAGATTTGGATGGATTCACCCATCTCTACCTGTGACCTTTGTCACTGAGGATGATGTGAAGCAGTGAAAAAGGCTGTCCCTCCCCTCACCCTCTACCAATTGCTAGACAAGGTAGGGAACCAATTGGGTACCAGTGATTACAGAGGGGAAAAAAAGCAAAGAAAAGTGTGTTTTGACATAATTGCTTCACCTTTCCCTCTGTTGCATCATTTGTAAGATGCTTGATTGCCAAGCTCAATACACCTTATACAGATTTGAAATTGGAGAGGTTTAAACTACAGTACCTCAGTCCTGGCAGATTTTTGACCCAAATAACAGGGAGGGAAAGGAAGAAAATGGCCCCATATATATTCCTAAATATGTTCCAGTGCAAATGTTTCTCAGGCAATTCATGTTCATAGTCAGCAATAAGAAGAAAGGAGATATGCTGTGATAAGAAATGGCTTTTTAGGGCTATTTTCTGCAGCTAAAACTATTAATAAGTAGCTATAAATAAACCAGGCAACTCTTTATGTAATTATAAATGAAAAAAAGGGAAAATTGGTTTTTCTCTACTAGTGCTTCAGTAAGTGTTAATGAACTGCTTCATTTGGATATTTTGTTTAATGCATGTGATAATTACTGTTTAATATAACCTGTCCTTTTATCTAGTTCAATTAGATTAATTTTACAAATGAGAAAAAATAAATGTTTTAGATATGGCACAGCTCTATGTATAATTCATTCAGGCCAAAAATAGATCTTTATCTCCACATCAATTTATATGAATGTTAAACATATTTTGGATATCTACAGGAGGTAATACTTAGGGCACAATATTAAAACACACTGCTATTTCGAAGAAAAAAACACTATCTTTCCTGGAACAAATATATATATACACAATCTTAATACTGTATGTATTCATATATTAGAAGGTAATGAGATCAATATTAATGTTTATATTTGAGTAAATTACATTTATACTTTCTTTTTATCCCTTTCCAAATATGTAAAAATAATCAGAAAATATTCATTGGCACGCTGATTCTGCTGGAACTGATTGACTTTTATACTAGAAGAAATTACAAGTACAGTATAAACAGATGAGGAAGTGATACAGTATCTCTCTGCTCACGAGTTAATAGAGACGAGACCATGACCATAAAGTTGGCAACATCTGTATCTGGCCAGGCTTAAATGACAACCCCAAATATTCTGTTGCTAAGACTAAAATCCACTCAGCTTCTGGAAAGTGGAGTAAAATAATTTTAATGATAACAGAGAAGTTGCCATCAGGGTCAGCCATTTACATACCAGTTAAAAAGAGAACTATCTGAAGCCCGTTTTACAGATTAGCTATGGTTTACTTAATCTGTCCTTCTTCCATTGTCTACGCTGAAAGAATATTTAGCACCGTTGGCAGCATTTTAGGTGACCATCGCTCTTGGCTACAGCCAAAAAATGTTGAGGAACTGGTTTCCATTAATATGAAATACAGCACATTTTATGAAAACCATCAAATTAAAAAGGAATATTTTGCAGTCGATTCCAATAGCAATGATCTTATAGTATTATATCATGGCATTACTAGCAGAGATGATGATTAATATGAGGAAGATGAAACCGAATCCAGGAATGTGCCCTTTATTTCTGATTCAAAACATCATTAATGTTAATATTAGTATTATTATTAATAAATAATCAACCACGTTTTTAAATAGGAAACAAAAGACTACTTCAAATTATATGACATTATTCTTTTTTTTCCCATCAAATTCATATTTTCCCCATAACCACCGCCAAAAAAACAAGAAATCGTTGGAAGAGCAAAACCAAAACACAGGGTCAAATGAGTATTTCTAGCAATAATTCACCAATCATTTTTCATATTTACAACAGTTCTCTCTGAATAAAACCACTTAACTGTTCATTCCAAAATTGTTAGAGAAGCAACCGTTGCAAACATATTTCTCTTTAAGTGTCTTCTTGTCATTGATATAAGTATTAAGCTGTTGACTGAACTACAGTACAAATATAATGGAAATACAGAAAGGGGGAAAAGTATTGTAAACAACCTTGAATGTGGGAGTAAAGAACATGTAATTCCCAGCACTCAATAAATGGAATAATCAGATGATAAGCAAATAAGCCAATGTAATGTGAACAAGTATCTTTACATGCGAATATACAATGGAGGATGTGGGAGTAAAGGGAGGTTATAATAACTCCAGGTGTAAACTGACACCTGAGGGGGAAATGATGCAACGGAGTATAAGGACTGGGGAAAGTAAGGGGACGGAATACAAAAGTAGGGAGGGGGAAAATGGGGGGGTGGGGGATAAAGGTAAAAAATGGAGGATGTAAAAGATAAAGGGTAAATAGAGGGGGGCAATGTTTCAGGGATAAACCCCTTCTTCTGGCCCGTTCCCCATAATCTGTAAGACCACAGGTACTTCCCTCTCCCTTAATCCTAGCCTCTAAGATACTGCCCAAACTGCAAAAACTCAAAACCACACACTAACTAAGGGAGTAAGCCCAAATGTCCTCAGCTATGTGAATGCGCAGTGTATGGCTACTAGAGATGAGGTGTAGGTACAGAATAAGGCTTATGGCCAAAGTCACATGAAGTCTGCTAAACAGCTGACAGCAACAGTCTGTGGGTTTCATCTAATCATGAGCTGGTTACTTTGAGATCTCTCTGTATACTGTGACTATGGCCATAAGCCTTATTATGTATTATGTAGTACCTACACCTACATCCTTTATCTTTAACACCCTCCATTTTTTACCTTTATCCCCCACCCCCCGATTTTCCCCCTCCCTACTTTTGTATTCCGCCCCCTTACTTTCCCCAATCCTTATCCTCCGTTGCATCCTTTCCCCCTTAGGTGTCAGTTTACACCTGGAGTTATTATAATCTCCCTTTTCTCCCACATCCTCCATCGTATATTCTCATGTAAAGATACTTGTTCACATTACATTGGCTTATTTGCTTATCATCTGATTATTCCATTTATTGAGTACTGGGAATTACGTGTTCTTTAGTGTTATTTCGGAGGGTTAAGGGCCCCCACCTTGTTCCCGTTGCACCACTTCTCCATTTGCTTTGATTTTCACCTATTGTGTGCTGTCTACCATATCTCTTTGCTACAATGTTGAAGTATTCCAGTATATGTTCATTAATAATAGCATGTTCGCTGCTGGATGTGCCTGCAACACATTTCTCTACTCTGCACAAAAAGGTTAATAAAAACTTGACATGAATAGGGAACTGTATTGAAGGAGATAGGAGATAGAAGATAATATTGAATGATACTGTTAATGGAATACAGCCTAAGATTATGTACAGTAAGTGTCAATCCCAGGGATAGAGATGTAGAAGGGCAGGAATGTAGTTTGATCAAGAAAAACTAGTGCTTAGGCAAGGAGGATTTGAATTGAAGTGGTATTTATTTATAGGTAGAAGTGGAAGGAGTTTTTTACACACCCACAACCTCATGCTTAACAGCCTTGCAATTATACAGATATAGCCTGACTACATTATTCTCATGCTTACTTTTAATATACTGTATAAAAATATATGTCACATACTATACATCAATTCCATGCAAAATGTTAATATTGCTAAAGTTATAGGCCCAGTAAAGTTAAAGGTACAGTATATATTTAATTATTACATTTACGTTGATCAAAGACAAATCAGAATCCTAGAAGAAAGGACACAAACGGTTGTTTGTAATATAAAATTATAAAACATTTTTATTCATAATATCATTGATTATGCAGTTCCTTCCAACAACTACATGGATGTTGATAAAGCATTTTATCCATTTCTGTGTTGCAGAGAATACGTTAGCTGTGCAAAGTTTTACCTTTTAAGAATAATTTCCATCAAATTTCATACTGTGTTGCTATTAATATTCTGGAGATGGAAAGTCAAAAAGTCACAGTTGTATCTTTAGAGTGTGAAACAGCAGATTAAAGGCCCTATTTAATTTGCTTTGAAAAAGAGCAGAAAGCCCTGTTCATCCCGTTCAATAAAGGCTAAAAGGGCAACTGAGCAATAAGCTGGAGCTTTCTTCAGTCAAATTAAAAATCACAGGAAAAGGAGTAATTTAACTAAATTACTCATTTTCGTGCTAATCAATAAACTCTGAAGAGTGGTTGTTAACAAAAAAAAAACATTCTCACTAGACCAGGTTTCTGAAGTCACCAATTCAAACATGTATTCTTCTTTCGTCATATAAAAAACCTAATTGGAATGCCTGGATTTGTTGAAAAATATGTTGCGTTCTGTACACATCGTATATAGCAACATTAACCCTTTGGTAAACAATAAGGTACAGAGGCAGAAAGATTGCCAGATACAAAGAGAACACAGCAGGGTACTGAAAAAGACAATGTAATTATATTTAATACATTAATAATTCATATATACAGCATTTCATTATAAAACTGGACTGGTATAGGACAGAATTAGGCAGAGACGTGCCATACACCATTCTACCTGTCTCATTTTCATTTGGTTCTGCTTACCTGACACGAGGTATTATTTAAATTATTTAAATTATATTAGGTAAGCAGAGAGAATTGTACCTACACCATGGCTCTGGGGTCAGTGTCTGCCACAATTGCGATGAGAGGGTCCATGCTTCTGGGTAGGTACCTCTTAAGCCTTAATTTTGCCAGGCAGTGATCATCGCGGTCGCGGGACCACGAGCTGACTCTCCAAGACAAACAGTAATTAGCAGTTAATCAGTTCCATTTGGGTGCAACAACCGCTTCTGCATAAACCAAAGTACAATCTGTCTGGATTTGCGGCCTAAACACACAGGCTATCACTTTTTTAAAATGCAATGTAATAGAAAATGCAATAGATGCGAATTATGTTACAGAATACGGCTAGTTGTCAAATAGTATGACCTTGGCAAACCATGCGGTATGACCAGGACAAACATGCAGCTACTAGAATACCCCCCAAAGTGGGGGATAACACAGGTTATCACATTACTTTCCCATTATATGTTGGATAGACAGGTATATCTACCTTAAAAAAAATCTTCTTTTGGGATCATCTAATCTATCTATCTATCAGCAACTTATTCTCCTGGGGTTTTATTTAGCCATCTGGGTACTATAGCAACCCTCTATAAATATCCATAACGTGTGAGCATCAATTATCCCACTTTAGATCTGACTATGTCTACAGTCCATCCATATATCCATATCATTTTAAATACACTACTATTTTAAATGGTTTATTATTGATACATTTAGAATGGGGGGAGTATGTTATAATGATTGTGTTTATACTGTAGTATCTCAAGGATGTTATAGAAATCTTTTAAATCAAATGTTAAATGTTTATTAATATTTTTAATTATTTCATAAATTATAACAGAATATCTATTCCCCAGAAACCATCTGTATCATGTTTTAGATTTGTCCCTATTACAATGTACCATTTTCATGTGACTATACACATATATTGTAAAAATGGAAGGTATGAAATGAAGGGTTAATAAAACCCCTGCATAATGGCATTGAATTTCAAACCTGATGAAGTGGCAACATAGCTGTGAAACGCATAGGGACATTACATAGTGAGAGAGACCAGCTCAGATACTGAGACCCATTTTCAGGTCTCTCTCAAAGGCTTTTGCAAAGGCTTTTGATACTGTTAATCACGTTATCTTGCTTAACAAACTCCAGTGCTCTGGAATAGGGAAGCATGCTTTAAACTGGTTTCATTCCTACCATCAGTTAGATCCCAACATGTGACTATCTCAGTCTCTAACTCCAACACCTTGGATATCACCTGTGGTGTCCCACAAGGCTCTCTTCTCAGTGTTCATCAATGATCTACCTACAGCTTGTAAGGGAGCTTCAAAACACAGGTATGCAGATGACACAATCTTATATGCACAGAGCCCCAGCCTCTCCGACCTTGAACGCATACTTCAATCTCACTTTTTGAGACTTGAAAATTGAATTTCCCAAAACAAACTGTTTTTAAACACTGACAAGACTGTAGCAATTGTATTTGGGACCAAGGCTACATTTTTCAAGCTTCCAGTGACTGAGCTCCAGATCAGAACAAACGCTAATACCACTCTAGGCCCTGTTACTAGTTTTAAATACTTGGGCATATGGTTTGACTCCCATTTAACATTTGGAATGCACATTGATACCCTGACATCCAAAACCTGTACTTTATAGGAACAAATCCTCCTTAAGGCCTGGGACATAGTAAAGACTTTGGTGCTGCTGCTCGCTGTTGCTTGCTGCCGCTCGCTCTACCAGGAGCTTTTTGCTGTCCTGGCAGAGGAGACAGCAAGCGCGCTTGGGAAGCGGGTATCACTGTGTGTGTGTGTCACTTGGTAGCTGTCAGTGTGTGTGTCACTTTGATGTGGTCTGTGTGTTTGTGTGTCACTGGGGTACCTGTGTGTGTGTGTATAGTATATAATATTTTAAAAATTAAAAAAAAAAGACATGTTGTCAGAATAAATTATTTATTAACATTGTGCAACTTTGATAAATATATTCACACACATACATCACACACACATCACACACACACACGCACACACACATATACACACACACATATGCACACACACACATATACACACACACACATATACACACACACACACACACATATATACACACACACACATATACACACACACACACACACACATATACACACACACACATATACACACACACATATATACATACACACACACATATATATATATATATATAATCACACACACACACACACGCCACCTTGCTGCCACCACTGCTCCGGGACACACCCCCTTCCTCAAACCCCCTCCCCCCGCGGCCGCGCAACCCCCCTCCATCTCCCGCGTGGGCAGGGATGCAGCCACGGTGATCGGGGCAGAAGGGGGACACATCACCCGCTTCCCCCTTCCCCCTCCCCCCCCGCCCACGGGGGCAGCGCAACCCCCCTGCATCTCCCGCATGGGCAGGGAGGCAGCCATGGTGATCAGGGCAGAAGGGGGACACATCACCCGCTTCCCCCTTCCCCCTCCCCCCCCGCCCACGGGGGCAGCGCAACCCCCCTCCATCTCCCGCGCGGGCAGGGAGGCAGCCACAGTGATCGGGGCAGAAGGGGGACACATCACCCGCTCCCCCCTTCCCACTCCCCCCACGGGGGCAGCGCAACCCCCCTGCATCTCCCGCGCGGGCAGGGAGGCAGGCACAAGGATCGAGGCAGAAGGGGACACATCACCCGCTCCCCCCACCCCCTTGGCGGCACAAGCCCCCTCCATCTCCCGCAGGCTGACAGCCACAGGGATCGGGCAGATGGGGGCACATCACCCGCTTTCCCCCCCCTACATACACACACACACACCTCTGTGCTGCCTCTGTCTGGTCTGGTGGCTCTGTAGTTAAAATGCCGGGCCGGCTGCAGCCCCATTGGATGGAAGCAGTCACGTGACTGCTCCTCAGCTTCCCCGAGCGGCAAATTTCAAACTTGCCTGGCTCGGGGAAGTTTCTCAGCCTCCGCACGCATCAGCGCGCATGCGGAGGGAGAAACTATAGCCGCGCTGATTACAGATGCAGGGGCTTTGTGCATCTGTTCAGCGCGGCTCAGCCCGCCTCAGCGACGCAGATTTCACTATGTCCCAGGCCTAAGTCTGCTGGGCAGAAAGCGTATCACACAGCAAATGCTAATGCCAATTATCGAATATGGGGGCATAGTATACGGCTCAGTACCACAAACCCACCTGAGCAAACTTGACACCCTCTACAATTCAATATGCTGTTTTTTTCTCCAATGCAACTACAACACACATCACTGCGAAATGCTCAAAGAACTAGATTGGTCATCACTCGAGTCTAGACGCAAAGTTCACCTTTCCTGTCTTGCTTTCAAGTACTTTCTGGGCAAGCTACGCAGCTACCTGAACAAGCTCCTCACCCCTACCACATGCAGCACTTATCATCTGATTTCTGACTGCAAAAGGCTGTTCATGGTCTCAAGATTCAGCAAAGTATCCGGCCGTTCCTCCTTCTCTTACCGTGCATCCCAAAACTGGAACAATCTACCAGAGACTCTCACAGCCACCACCAGTCTAAGTTCTTTCAAAACTAAAGCTGTCTCACATTTTAATCTATTCTGTAACTGTTACATATAGTATGCCTATAATATATATTATTTTTAACTGTGCATGCAATGTCTTGTATATATAGCCATGCATAATAATGGTATATTGATTTCCTCTCTGTTGGCAGTAAGTCCTGGTAAGAACAGGTATGCCAGCAGTAGTTATGGAGGTTTTCCCTCATCCAATGGTGACGTGCCCTATGTATGGAGGGGAGTGGCTGTATGCTCTGAGTCCCTGGATAGTGACATCAGGGATGCGCCTGCCTCCTGAAGTATATAAGGCACAACACAGTTAGTTACAGTGTGTTCTAGCAGTGTTCCAGCAGCTGTGGAAAGCTGTTAGGAAGGTGTATTGCCTGCATAAGGGATTGTAGGAACACTTTGTGACCCTAGTGATGTAACTAGCGGTCCAGGTTGACCAATCAGCCTGTCTAAGCCACTCTGTGTCCAGGGACCTGGCGCAGAGAGGATCTCCCTAGGAGAAGGGGGAATCCCACTTCAATTCAGGAGGGCGTACCTGGCAAAGGGACAGCACGGAGAGATGTGCGGCTAAAGCCGGCAGCTGCATGTGGCAGTCTGCTACATCACCGTCTACAATAAAGATGACCTTGTTAACGATACCCCCACTGCGTGAGTGTGAAATTACTCAGCAGTGGATGGCACCACCAAGAAGGAGTTCCTCACCAGGACCATCTCCCTGCGGAAGCACAGATCCTGAAGAGGTGGAGGCGCTGCACATGATGTAAGTTGAACTTGCACCCACTACCTCAGCTACCTGTTCTGTTGAAAATCCCCCACTAACATCAAGCGGGAGACTCAGGAGTTCTGTTGCCTACAGGTGCACCACCACACACACACGTAATGGGAGTTGGTTATTAAAGTACCCGGGCCAATGTGAGATTGGGGGGGGGGAAACCCATTACAATTGGAGGCGCTGCTGAGATATATACCTATCAACAGGACAGGCTTTTGCTAGGCACACGCTAGGAAACAGGGAGAGTGTATGCTGCCACTTTGTGCTGCGTTGGGATGGAACCGCAGGAGAAGCCTGGGAACCTGAGAGGAGTTAGTGGGTCTGGAGAAGGGCTATAGCTGTCCGAGTCACCTTGAGGTAGTGCTAGGGGTAGGATGCCTGAAGGGATAGCCTGTTAACGAGGTCAGGAATTCTGGAGAGGATCTGCACTAGGCTAGCCAACAGTAGGTAGATGCCCAAGTACTGCATGGAAGAATAGAGTACTCTAGTCCATTCCAGATCACTTACCGAAGGGAGCACAGACTGGGAGGAAGGAGATACAGCAGACACTGAGGGAGTGAGCCTAGCCTGAGGTAGTGCAAACACGAGTTAGACATATGTTAGGTACACGAGGTGGTGCACAAGGCATGTTTATTGTACGGATGTGGTAGCTGCCCCGCAGAGCACAGCTCCATGTACAATAATCCAGTATACCGTGAGCAAGAAGTGACCGTCGGAATGGAGGATCTGCAAAGAGCAGAAGGTCCAGGATGCTGGGAAGAGGAAGGAGAACAAGCTACAGGAGGACTCTTGTGTGTTTGCTATGGAATGGCGTGAAAGCCGTGGCTGCGCCGTGTTTGTCATGCCTATGTTCTCGGGATGATACCCCTGAGAACAGTGAGGATGACAGCCTTGCGAGATGGGAGGAACGAAATGGACTTTGTTACACACCAATTAACAAACAGCCTGACTCTACCTCAAATAAAAAAAAGGACAGTGCTTACCAAAATGGCGGTTCCCGCATTCCCGGGACACCGCGTGGGCCAGCTGCAGAAAGCCTTGCAACTCTGCAGTTTGCAAATTGTTGGCCAGGATTGGCGGCAACGAGAAAACTCCACCCACTTGGGGAGTTTGGCGCGAAATCTGGAGCCGCGCCCTCATGGACTATGACTCACTCAGCCCCTGTGCTGGGTCAGCCTACAGAGCGGCGAGACATCCCCCTAGTTTCAACCAGGGGGAGTGGTCTAAAGTTCCACTGGATGCTGATGGAGGAAGTGGGGGGAAGGACAGCTCAACCATCCCCTGCACTTCAGTTGCGAAGAGCCATTGATCACTACAGACCGCTAGGACGAGTGCTCCCGTTGGTGACCATGGCTGAACAAGCGGAGAAAGTGGAACAGAGTCCCTTGATATCAACCCACCCCTACTCGGCTCCAGGAGGCTTCCTGATTATTCGAGTAGAAGGTGTGGAGACAGTGGTCTGTCTCTACCTGCAGTGCAGACTGCCTGGTGGAGCCGTGGGCAGTGAGGCTCGATGCCCTCACTGTAGCCTGCAGTACATGTGGCCCATGCCGACTTTTGTACCCGTACAAACTGTAGGGATGAGACATCCTACTCCGACGTTGGCAGAGGAGCTTCCAGGGTGCCTTGTGGGGGAGAGTGCAGATCCCGCTAAGCAGGAACCCGGCCGGGTTCTCAATCAGGAGAAACCCAGTCATCGTAGAGGTGACCGGAAAGGAGCCCATAGACGGTCTCCTACTGGAATACCCCGACTGAACTGTAAATTGGAGTCCTCGGACGAGGAGTGTGCCAGGCTGGCAGAGGCACAGGACTTGTTAGAGGAGTACCATGCTACTGGTATTCCGTGGTGAGATGCCATTCCTCGTGCCGCGACAACCCGATCGCCGGAGTCCCACTGCCGTGGAGACTAGCGGGTCGGAAGGAGGTTGATCCACCCCGACCCTGCGGAGCAGTAGGATAACCCCATGCGCACCGCAGATCCCGGGAGTGGAGGCGAGCGAAGAGCGGAACCAGGGTCAAGCTGGACCGCGCAGCAGAAAGGCGTTGCCGGATATCCTCGTGGAGGAAGAGGTCTCGCTTGGGGACCCAACCCAAGATGGCGTCGCAGCACGTGCGGATCCCGAGGCAGTTCCGGACGACCTGAGCGGTGTCGAGTGGGAGGCGATTGCGCCTCTACGGTCGAGCAGTGGAAGTCGATCCCCTACGGACAGCCGACGGAGTGGGCGCTCGAATCGGAGAACGAGAGGATCCACTACCGAAGGACAGAGCGAACATTGTGGCGAACATGAGTCTGGTGTTGCGGAGATGCAGGCCGTAACCCTGCCAGCACCTACCGTCCAGTCCCGTCCCCCAACCCCTACCATCCCCAGGGTTAGCCCCAAGGCCCTAGTTCAAGCCCCTGTCCCTGTCACCTGTTCCTTCGGGTTTACATCTAGTTTGGGTGTGTCAGGGGATTCCCGGGGTCCTACCACAGAACGGACTGGAAGCCTGGACTGGGGAACTTCCGATGATGGATCGGAGGGTGGAGGGAGGATTTCTCGACGAGGGTCGATAATTAGTGAAAGCTATAGCGCGCTGAGCATTGAGGGCGGACACTGGTCGCAGCGCAAGGAAAGGGTTATGCGATCTGAGGGTACTTCAGGGGTATCCTCGGGTGGGCCTGATGATGAGGAGGAGCGAATAGAACCTAACTCTGAGGAAGTATGAGAAACTAGGTGGTGGGTGCCGTTATATGAAGGTTATGTCGCCTGGCTTGACCGCACCCATTTTCTTCTAGAAAGGGAGGGGGTGGTTGATCACTGGTGGGCTCCTGGAGATTTCGACGATGAGGCATACCTTCGAGCGCTAAGGGTAAGATGGGACCGAATACAAGGGGGTCTTATTACCCCAAAAGGATCAGAACGGTTAGATGATCCGGTGGAGTTAGATGAGCCCCTGTCATGGGTGTTGCCGGGGAAGGCTGGGCAAACTAAATTGACCAGGACTTGCCGAGCTGAACGGGCTATTGCAGCCAAATATAAGAGGTCACATGGGCTCGAATACCCCTATGTCCCCGAACCTCTAATGAGGGAAATAGAGGAGAACCGAGAGAGGTGGCTCCAAAATGATATTGAATATTACATAGTTAATAAGGGTGGAGCCATTAAAGGAGTTCAGGCTGAGCAGAGGGTTTCCCAACTCATGCGGGTCTGGAAGATAGGGCGCAGCGTGTATATGCACAAGGTGGTATACTGTAATGAGCGGGGATTGCCACGAGAGTATAGTGTAACCGTTCATGATGCAGCGGGGCGGGAAGTGAAGAAACCAGACCCTCGGCACTATTATTAGGTCCGTTAACGAGTGGTCTGCCTTTTTCTTTACTGCTTACTGCTGGTCAGTGAGCGGATGTTCTGTCATTATTATGAGGATGTGACAATGTTTAAATGCTAAGTTTGTGTGTTCTTTTTCAGTGTTTCCTGGAGCAAGGTGCACCAAATTTAGGACCCAGCCGGGACGGTGGGAATTCACCAGGGGGAGTATATAGCCATGCATAATAATGGTATATTGCTTTCCTCTCTGTTGGCAGTAAGTCCTGGTAAGAACAGGTATGCCAGCAGTAGTTATGGAGGTTTTCCCTCATCCAATGGTGACGTGCCCTATGTATGGAGGGGAGTGGCTGTATGCTCTGAGTCCCTGGATAGTGACATCAGGGATGCGCCTGCCTCCTGAAGTATATAAGGCACAACACAGTTAGTTACAGTGTGTTCTAGCAGTGTTCCAGCAGCTGTGGAAAGCTGTTAGGAAGGTGTATTGCCTGCATAAGGGATTGTAGGAACACTTTGTGACCCAAGTGACGTAACTAGCGGTCCAGGTTGACCAATCAGCCTGTCTAAGCCACTCTGTGTCCAGGGACCTGGCGCAGAGAGGATCTCCCTAGGAGAAGGGGGAATCCCACTTCAATTCAGGAGGGCGTACCTGGCAAAGGGACAGCACGGAGAGATGTGCGGCTAAAGCCGGCAGCTGCATGTGGCAGTCTGCTACATCACCGTCTACAATAAAGATGACCTTGTTAACGATACCCCCACTGCGTGAGTGTGAAATTACTCAGCAGTATATGGCACCACCAAGAAGGAGTTCCTCACCAGGACCATCTCCGTGCGGAAGCACAGATCCTGATGAGGTGGAGGCGCTGCACATGATGTAAGTTGAACTCGCACCCACTACCTCAGCTACCTGTTCTGTTGAAAATCCCTCACTAACATCAAGCGGGAGACTCAGGAGTTCTGTTGCCTACAGGTGCACCACGACACACACACGTAATGGGAGTTGGTTATTAAAGTACCCGGGCCAATGTGAGATTGGGGGGGGGGGGAGACCCGTTACATATATAATGTATAACCCTGTTCACTTATGTAACTATGTATTTGTAACCATGTATTATTTGTCATCATAACTCTATGCCCAGGACATACTTGAAAACGAGAGGTGTCTCTCAATATATTACTTCCTGTAAAACATTTTATAAATAAATAAAGACATTCTTCCTGCGCACAGGCTTCCGTATCCGTGACGACATCAGACTTCGCCATTGTCGGCACCTGACAACAAAGTGGGATGCCAGCACTGGAGGGTGAGGGACACCCAGCACAACACAGAGCGACGCCACATGAGCAGACTGTCATTCGAGCACTGCCATCAGTGACACATGCATGCTTGATAAACACCGGCAGCAGAGGTCCAGGAACCCATTACCATCAGCCTGCAAGAAAGCATCAAAGCCCACAGAGCCTAGCAACTACACAATGTTATTTTCAGATAAGCACATTTTATACACTCATCTTGAAGAAACATTTTTAACCTGTATTGATATTTTACAACAAACAAGGCAAACACACCAGCTGAGTTAAAAATTACGCCTAATCAGGCCAATATAGATGGGGTGCAAGGTGACAAGGAGTACCCACCAACTCAAAACGGCCATTTGGCACATTTAGAAATGATTAGAAACTGGATGAGTGATATCCAGATTAGTAATGTGTATAATACAGTGGCGACACTGTTTATTCTAATTCGGCTAGAGCCACAAGCCGCGAGGTGTCCCGGCTTTTGTATTGAATTCCTTCGGCGTGCCGCGCGTCACCTGGTGTCCCACGATGTGGGGGATGGCGGTGGGGGGCTCCGGGGGACCCGGCGGACCCGGAGAGGGGAGGGGGAAGCCCCGATCGGAGGACCGATCCTCCGAGGCTCCGGCGCGCGCACGTGACACTTCAGCGCGTGCCCGGTATCTGTCGCGGCCGAAACCGGGTAAATGTTAGAATAAACTCGGCCGCGACAGTATGTTCGAGCATCCTAATTTTGAATGCTCTGGTAGATAGGCCAATATATCTTTTATTACATCCGCATGTGGTCATGTAAATAACATAATCTGTGTTACATGTAATAAAGGATAGGATTTGAAAGGGCTTTGTTTAGTTTCTGTTGGTATAGCAATTGGTCTTGGTTGAAGGTGGTATTTGGCCCTTGCTTGGTGTTTAGGCCTTGTGGGGGGGTTGCGGGGGAACTTAACCCCTTCATTATCTTAGTGGTTAATACCGCTGAGGTAATGAAGGGGTTAACCTTAATTAAGGGGTTAATACCGATAAGATAATAAAGGGGTTAACCCCTCCCGCTACCCCAACCTCTGTGCCTCACCCCATAAAAACATGATTTATTATTTTACCCACATGATTAATAACCCAGGCCGGCGGGGGTCCCTGGTGGTCCCAACGGGGGTCTGCAAGCCTCACAGTTCACCCTGGGGTGTGCCCATGGTTGTCTGGGGGCCTCCAGGTGGAATCCGCAGGTGTCTGTGGGCCCCAATGGGATCTACGGGTGGTCCCCACGGGTGTCTGGGGGCCCTCAGTTCATCCCCACAGGTGTCTGGGGGCCAATTGGTGGTTCCCATGGGAGTCTGAGGGCCCTCGGGTGATTCCCATGGGGGTCTGCGGGCCCTCGGGTGATCCCTGCGGGTCCACAGGGCCCCAACAGCTGTGGGGCCCCTGGTTCTTCCTCGCAGGTGTCTTCTGTGGGTCCTCAGGTGGTACCCGTTGTCATCCGGAGGTCCACAGGTGTTCTCCATGGGTAACCGCTGGCCTTCTGTACCATTCCTGTAAGTAAAAAATTAAACATGGCCTACATTTAAATCAACCCTCCCCCCCCCCACACACACATATGCAGTATAGTTATGGGCAAAATAACTATTATCCAGGTATGGATAATAGATTATTTGCCCATTATTAATCACAACATTAGCCATGCAGCATAAATAAAGTAAATAAAAACCATTCTACTTACTCCTGGCATTATGATGGGTGTCCTCGTCAGCTTACTGCAGGTCCCTGTCCTCCAATGTCAGCAAGAATACATCATAAATACATTCTAATGACAGCTAGCCTCTTAATCACCTTAGCGGTCAATAACCGCTATAGTATTTAAGGGGTTAACCCACCCTGCCCCACTACCCACCCGGGAGGCCTAATCACCCGCCTCGGACCCACTATACCTACCCTTCACCCATTCATTGGTACATCATGCCCATGTAATATGTGCATGATTGACCAATATATCAAGAAATGGGGAATGATTAAAATATCAGGCCCAAATAAAACACATTACATAGCCAAATATAAATCATAAAATAGCCAAATTAAAAACATTACATAGCCAAATAAAAAACATTAAATACAAAATCAAACACAGCACATAGCAAAATCAAACAGCACATAGCAAAATAAAATACACAACATAGCAAAATAAAACACATCACATAGTCAATTAAATAGCTAACAAATGCCAATAAAACAATTGAATGGCACAGTAGGTAAATGATGCCCATTTAATCTGTGCATCATTTAACACTATACCAGTCAAAGGTCAAAATAAAATAAACAATCACAAACAAGATCCAATGCCATCCAAACAATCAGCAATGAAAAAGAAATAAAGAAGTAAACAGAACTAAATTACCACCAATCAATTAATCCAATCCAAAATAAATTCCACAATTCTCAATTAAAACACCAAAACGAAACCATTATGAAATAAATGAAAGCTCAAAGTAACCACATCACATAAAATTTAACTACCAAAAAGAAGCCACTATTAAAAAGCAAGCACCCCCAATTATCTATTTAATTGGCTGTGATGTGTTTTATTTTGCTATGTGCTGTTTGATTTTCCTGTTTAATGTTTTTTTTATTTGGCTATGTAATGTTTTTTAATTTATGATTTATATTTGGCTAAACTCAGTAACTCAGTACATATTACTTTGTGCTTGAAATCCTTAAGATTACAATCAACAGAATAGATATACCTTGGAGATATGCTTGTAGAGGGCACGGGTACACAGCCAGTACTGGAAGTTGGGCCCAGTGGCAAACAGAGGTCGGACCCAACTTCAACATTTAGCTGTATGAGGGGAAGGGACAACTGAGTATGTGGGGTGGAGGGGGGAACGTGTGTGTGTGTGTGTGTGTGTGTGTGTGTGTGTGTGTGTGTGTGTGTGTGTGTGTGTGTGTGTGTGTGTGTGTGTGTGTGTGTGTGTGTGTGTGTGTGTGTGTGTGTGTGTGTGTGGTTATACCACTCAGGCTAACGATGTTGTGCTACAAAATTAGTAAATTAGTCTAATCTGACTAGATCAATTGTATTGAAAAAAGGTAAACTGCAATTATAAGACAGACTTGCTTAAGAAACGACAGTGTACAGATAAAGGAATAAGAGTGTGCATTTGCAAATGAGTAAAAAGGGAAGGCCGCAATTATGTAATTAGTAATTCTGTAGAATGCGTCTAAGAACCATACCAGGCAATGCTATACCAAACAATATCAGTAGACAACTCATGTTGTCGAGTTTAAACAGTTGCTTCAATTGTAGGACAAAATATATGATGCTCTATAACACAATGGTTCTAAGCAGTCTGCAATGAAAGATTGAAAAACAATACATAAATTTGTGTCTTCACCAATTGATGTCTAAAAGGTTTTACTGACATACTTGAAAGAAGGAGAGACTATAAGGTATAATGAAGTTGATACATTCCTTTAGTTGTCTAAAAATTCCTGTGCTGCATGCCGTGCACTATACTGTAATTGTGAAGCGCTTTGAGTCCCATTGGGAGAAAAAAGCAATATATGAAATAAAGTTGTTATTATTATTATGTAGCCTGGTTAGTCTAGCCTGCCTCTCTGCCTCCTGTCATGTAAGTTCCTGGAAGTTACAGGCTGTGGCAGGCTGTCCTAGGGGGCATTGACCCCCCATGCTGACTGAGTGACAAGAGGTAGTGCCACAATGTTGTGTGTACAGCCAATAGTGGTACATACCTTGTGCCCTTCCCTTCTGGAGTCTCAGAGAGGAAGTGCCAAATTATAGTAGTTCTCTTCCAGCCTTCCTAGGGAGAGGAGGTGTGTGCTGCTCCTCCCGGGTGGGAGTGAGTCAGGCCAGTCAGTCCCTCCTGGGCTGACTGAATCAGAGAGATCAGAGGAGTCAAGACTACAAAAAGCCCAGCACATCCAGAGGCCTGGGACCCTCTGTCATCATTCTGCATCCGCTGTGTAACATCTACAGTGTACCAAATAAAGTATCCCTTTTCATATTCCCGTCTGAGCTCTCAGTCTATTTGGGTGGGGGTATGGATGGAATCTACCCTAGTGGCGGACTGACTCTGGAGATCCTGGAGCCTTCTGGAGCTGGAGGTGCTGACACCCTGAGTTGAACATCAAGATCAAAAGCCTGTCCTGTTCCCACACCATTGCGGACCACTCAGCTCTCCTGGACCTTCACAGGTATGACCACACCACAACAGCAGTAACCAGTAGTGACATCTTCCAGAGAGGGGAAAAAAATAATAATAATATTTGACAAGCACATGAACGTTTCCCTACTTCATACAGTATATCAATGCTAAGAGGCACTGGAGCCAAATGATTCTCTTAGCATCAGTTTAATGCCAACATACTTTTTTTGGAGCTTGATGCATAGTGCACTATCCAAAATCATAATTGTTAAGAAGACCACTGTATCTGCTGAGTGCTGTGACTTTGTGCGAAGGTCTCCAAAATTTTGAGCAAACTTTTAATAAATTTAGAATTTTTCTTGAAAGTTTACATTGCTTGAAAATAAGAAAAATGACACAAATTTCTCTAATATTGCCAGAATTGTACCAGGTACCCCAATATTCCCAGAATCTTGCATAGTTTCATAGAAATTACAATAAATTGCAGTATATAAAGTGCTAGGTGACCTTGAACAATTACTTTTAATTAATGGTGAATATTTTTAGGTTAAGTTTGACGATTTAAGTGAAAAATTCAGGAAGAATGATGGTTAAAAGTCCTGTTTTTTTCTATAGATTACTCCAGCATAACAGAACTCGGCATTCTAGTCTTTGCACGCAAAAATAAACATTTTGAAGATACTCACAGACAAAGATAGTAAAAAAAAATATGGTGATGTTCAAAATAAGTTATGGTGTTCTTTAAGGTGGTTGCATATTATTCTTAATCTTTCTATTGAATCCTGGTATCTTCATTTTAAATCCTCATCTCTCCAGATCTCAACACGTCTCAGCCTCATTGTAGAATCAGTATGTCCTCACATCCTGATGGAATCCATCATCCTCTGCCTCTCATCCCTCGCCTCCTCTCTCAGCCTGTCGCTACATATTAATTGAGATAATATTCCTTGAATCAGCTGTTACTATATATTTCTATTTCAAATTAGGTCCTGCAGCTTCAAACTGATGTCATATGAACTGCCCACAATGCCAAACATAGAATAACCAAATATGGTATCTGTACTGGAATATTCTCAGATCTCTTTATTAATCCAACATAGCCTCTTCTCTCAGCTAGGACCTACAGTTGTCAATAATTACTCAGTGTCTACCTAAACAGGGCAGTTCAAGCAACTTAAAACCATTGTATAACCTATGTGTCTATTCTGGTTGTTAGAATAGTTTAACTGCACCTCTTTAACTTAAAATACTTCACATGTAACTAAAAGTTTTTTCTAGAATTTATAAAGTAAAATCTTCCTAGATTCAGAGCTCAATCCAGTGTTAAAATAAATTAAACATAGTTCCTTATATTGGAAAGACATTTTCAACAATTGCCCTGTAATCATCATTCATATGCTTGAATTGTAGAGGGAAAGACAATTTCTTACAATGATTCCTGTGTTTTTCAGTAACCTCTCTATAATGTACTTTTTTTGCAGGTGTTAATGCCAGTGAATCAATATTTTTATTTTTATATAAGTGAAGTATAAGGTAAGTTACTGGAGTTTCACTGGAATTTATATTCTCCCAGAGTTTTCACAGATTACCTTTACAGTCAAAGCACTTATTTCAGACTGTCCTCAGAGAAGATTAACTACATAGCCATGCAGGAACAGAAACATCCCTACCCAACAAATCAATGACCCATTCATATATTCATTGAAATAAAAACAAATGGAGGCATTTCATGTCCTGGTTTTGTTTTATGTTTTATAATTTAAATATATAGTTCATAGCTTTTACATTTATGCCTTAAAGCCAGATCCACTTGGAAGACAGAAGGTAAAATAAAATATGTCATGCCTTCCACAGACACAAGTAAATGGTTGTAAAACAAATGAAAGGGAAGAATTCATAATTCTTAAAAAAATGTGGTCACCCATTAAAATATTATTGTGTCAGTTTTAGTATGTCTTCAAACTATGGAAACAGTTAAAATAAAATAGGTAAAAAGGATAAGAGAAGGGGAAAGTCTACTTACAGTTGACAAACACTATAGATTAATGTACACTTTCATCTCAGAGCTCCTTGTTTAAATATTAATATTGTATTTTTTAATTTTGTATTGACGCCCGAGCAGAGAGAGTGTATGTATATATTCTCAAACACAGTATATGCTACAGTAGATAATTATAGAAAAATTGTATATTATGATAGGATTAATGTTTTTGTATAATGAATAGTATGTTTCTTGACTAAACCAGTAAGACTGTTGCCTTAAACATATGAGCTGGCAAATGCCTAGAGAACATTTTTGATCCCTTCCATACCATATTCTCCTAGAGGTTATTATCTTAGGTCAGGGTTGGCCAACCTTTTTTTATGGCGGACCATTAAATTGACAAACATTGTTTGGCCACAGTCATACTGCTCACTCCTCCCCTCTCACGCAATTCCCCCTCCTCTTCTCTCACTTAATTCTCACCCCTCCTCCCCTCACACTCAGATCCCCCCCTACTACTCGTCTATCTCTCTGTTTCCCTGCCTCCTCTCACTCAATTTTCCCAACTCAATTCTCCCCCAGTTCCTTTCTCACTAAATTCCTCCAATCCTCCTCCTCTCACTGAACCGTCTTCTACAGTAGCAAAAATCAAACAATATTGTCACTGTTTCATCTTTAAAAGTACTGTATTTGATATTTAAAGTAGCAGTTCAAGCAATATCCTACGTGTGTTTAAAAAAAAAAAATCAGATCTGTACTATGAGAAAATACTTGTAGCAGTTAAAAAAAATGTTTTGAAGATATTTTTAATGTTTCTAATGTAGGAAGCATTTCTAAAGTGACAGCCCCCTCCCCTTCTGACAGGCTCTGGATCTTGAGCCCCACCCTCTCTCTAGCAGTGCACCAATTGTGTATACATGCCCAGTCACATAATATTGCAGGACTACATTGCCTACATTGCCGTGCAAGAAATGAATTAAAATAACCAGAGAAAGCGATCACAGCAGAACGGATCGATCTGCAACTTAGCTAATCACTTGTCTGTGTGCAGATTGTATTGATGCACATATTGAATGAGAATATATATATATATATACACATATATATATATTTTTAATGGCAGCTTGAACTGCAGTTTTAAGTGCAAAGTCTTTGGGGGCTATGCACTAAGCTCAATGGGTTTGCTTTCTGATGTTCAAAAAAAGCACGTCCATTAAAAAGTGAGGCCGGGGACGCGATTCACTAAGGCCTTGAGCCCATTTTTTAACGTACCTGCTCAAAACACCCACAGCGTACGTGTTGCTTTTTTCCCCCCTGCTAGCGTTCTTAAACTTCACGTACGCTAGCTGCTGGAAAAAAAAGCCACATGTAACATTTGCATGGAGATTTGCCATCTCCATGCAAGGCTGTTACAGGCGATTGTACACTAAATAAATACATTTGAATAATAGTGTACATGAGCAGGGGGTCTCCGGAGCTGAACAGCATTGGTTTCAGGTACGAGGACCCCCTACTTCAGGAGATACAGGCCCCGTTATGGGGTGCCGGTATCCCCTGAAGAATTTTATTAGTCCCGGTCACGTGACGCGGACGCTTGAAAGTGCAGGGGATACCGGCACCCCATAAAGGTGCCTGTATCTCCTGAAGTAGGGGGTCCTCGGACCTGAAACCAACGTGGGTGAGCTCCGGAGACCCCCTGCACATCTACACTATGAAACACATGTATATTAAAAAAAGATTTAACAAACATCAATACACAAACCAATCCCCCCCCCCGCCGCCCTAACACATACAGTACAATAATGTGCAAAATTACTATTATCCAGATATGGATAATAGATTATTTGCCCATTATTAAACACTGCATTAGCATACACTACCGACACACTTTATTGAAGTGTGGTCGGTACCGCAAGCCGGGAAATCTCCCGGCTTGCTAGTGGCTGCCCCTCGGCGTGCCGCGCGTCATAGATGCGCGGTCACGCGTCATCGGGAGCGTGCGCCCCCTGCACGCGTGTCCAGGGGCTCCCCGAGGGAGCCCTGGTGTCCCGCGATCGCGGGACAGCGGCAGGGGGTTCCGGGGGACCCGGCGGACCCGGCAGCGGTAGGGAGAGCGCCCCGATCGGAGGGCGCTCTTCCGCTGCTTCGGCGCGCGCCCGTCACACTCGGGCGCGCGCCAGGCTACTGCTGCGGCACAGAACGGGCAAATGCTCGAATAAACTGTGCCGCAGCAGTACCTAAATAAAGTAAATAAAAACAGTAGCCAGCTAATCCAATGAATACAAGCAGTAACAACATCAACAATGAATTAATTAAACCATTAACCAATGAAACCAATTAATTCCTAAACCAACTCAAAATGAATAGTAACACTAACCAATCAAACCAATGAATTACTACAAAATTAATGAATGTAAACATTAAAAGACAAAGAAATAAATTCAAACAATATCTGAAATAACCAAAAACGCATTAGCTAACATAATACAGCAAAACCCCGTTATAGCGCGACCCATTATAACGCGAATCAGTCTGAGCATGGCTCCCGAATTGAAAGCCTAATTTTGCCAGCTTACCTGCATCTCAAATCCTACATTTTGCCGCCTTTCGCTCTCCTCTTCCAGCTGTCCAGTCCACGTGCTTCTCTCCTCTTCCTGCTGTCCACGTGCTCATCTCTCTCTCTGCCCTCGCGTGCCATCGGGTTTTTTTTTTTTTCAAACATTCAACTCAATGCTTTATTGACTACCAGACACAGACACAAATAAACAGTAATACATTTTGTACAAAACACATGCAGGGATTGAACTCGGGACCTTCCTGATACCAATGCCTTGCCTCTTACCTCTACACCATAGGCTTGGTGTGACTAAACATAACCTATAAATATATTTATCCTCTACAACACAGTGCCACAGGTTACATGTCAATGTTAAATCTTAAGTCTATTTCTAGCTGTCTATGACATCACACAGCTCCTGTGGTCTAGTGGTAGAATTCTTGCCAACATATGAAAGATCCTGGGTTCAATTCCTGTATGAAATGGTATAATTAACTTTTTTAATAAATTATTATTTTAATTATATTGTTTAATTTATAAATATATAATTCTTTATTATTCTTTATTAAGTAATAATTATTCATTAATCAATAATGATGTATTAATAATAATCCATTATTAATCATTCTTTATGATTAGTTATGTATTATTAATAAGTATGATTATTAATTATTATTAACAGTTAATTAACTAATTAATAATTATTACTAAATACTTAATAATAATTATTATTAATACTTACTTATTAATAAAACGTATTAATACTTAATAATTATTAATAATTAGTAAGTATTAATAATTGTTATTAATAATTAAGTATTAATAATTACTTAATAATTATTAACACCCAATTAGTAATAATAATTAATACTTAATTATTAACAACAATTATTAATACCTACTAATTATTAATAATTATTAAGTATTAATAAGTTTTATTAATAATTATTAATTAGTAAAAATTATTAATTGCTAATGATAATTAATAATCATACTTATTAATCATAATATAATTAATAATAATAGTATTATTAATTAATAATTATTAATAAATAAAATATTAATAAATATTAATAAATAATTATGACTAATACTTAATACATAATTATTAATTAATTATTAATTAGTTAATTAACTGTTAATAATAATTAATAATCATACTTATTAATAATACATAATTAATCATAAAGAATGATTAATAATGAATTATTATTATTAATACATCATTATTGATTAATGAATAATTATTACTTAATAAAGAATAATAAAGAATTATATATTTATAAATTAAACAATATAATTAAAATAATAATTTATTAAAAAAGTTAATTATACCATTTCATACAGGAATTGAACCCAGGACCCTTTCATATGTTGGCAAGAGTTCTACCACTAGACCACAGCAGCTGTGTCATGTCATAGACAGCTACTGTATAAATAAACTTAAGATTTAACATTGACATGTACCTTGTGTTGTAGAGGATAAATATATTTATAGGTTATGTCTTGTCGCACCAAGCCTATGGTGTAGAGGTAAGAGGCAAGGCATTGGTATCAGAAGGTCCCGAGTTCAATCCCTGCATGTGTTTTGTACAAAATGTATTACTGTTTATTTGTGTCTGTGTCTGGTAGTCAATAAAGCATTGAATTGAATGTTTGAAAAAAACAATGGCACACGATGGCAAGACAGCAGAGAGATGAGCAGAGCAGAGATATGAGCACGTGGACAGCAGGAAGAGGAGAGAGAGCACTGGTAAAGCGGCAAAATTGAGGAGATTTAAATCTGTAATGAGGAAGCTCGCTCATGCCGGTGAAATTTTAACGTAACGCCGTCTTGGGGTTGTGGACCCCAAGGACAGCGTTATAACGGGGTTTAGCTGTACAACATTAACTACAAACGAACACCAATCGCAAACATTTTATTACATTAAGCAGCGAAAAAACAAACAATCACATCCACATAAGAAATTGAAATTTAAAAAACCAACAGCAATACCAAGCCACAAATGCCCCCCAAATATTGTCATAATAATGTATTCATCTGTACCCTAAGGTGGTACAGATTAATATATTATCAGTCAATGTGCCTCCCCTAAAAAATAAAAAAACACATCCAATGAAGAACCCTGTAAAAAGAGACATTTACAAACATTCAATATATTAATTACCATTAGAAACGGTGGCCCTCCGAGTCCCGGGATAACAGGAAGCTCACGTACCTTGAAGGCCTCCAACAGCATCCGATGCCATCCGCCATGAAGATCCGGATCAGGTACACAAATCTTTTTTCTTTCTTTAATCACCTTCTTCTATCTTCATCTGTCAATCCAAAGAAACCCCATGGTAAATCCAACCGATGTTGTCTCGTCATCTTCTTGGGCTCAAATGAGGCGTCACGGCTTTAAATAGGGCTTGTGACGTCACATTTAGCTTCAAAATGGTTATCAGCCACCTGATTGGCTGTTCAAACCATGTTCCGACTTAAAAAAAAATTTTTTACATGACGTCACTTAAATTGAATGATGCCAGCCAATCAGAATGGCTGCTGTTGGAGGCCTTCAAGGTACTATTCATTTTGAGTTGGTTAAGGAATTCATTGATTTCATTGGTTAATGGTTTAATTAATTCATTGTTGATGTTGTTACTGCTTGTATTCATTGGATTAGCTGGCTACTGTTTTTATTTAGGTATGCTAATGCAGTGTTTAATAATGGGCAAATAATCTATTATTTATATCTGGATAATAGTTCTTTTGCACATTATTGTACTGTATGTGTTAGGGGGGTGTATTTAGTTAGAAATAATGTTTAGTATTTTTGTAGGCACAACATTGGTACCGCAGGCCCACGGGTACCCCGGGACTCCTGCGGGGGCCGCGGGGTCAGCCGGGGACACCCGCACGACCGCCGGCCTCTGTTGGGGACCCCCGCGGGGTCAGCCGGGGACACCCGCCGGCCTGCTGTATGGGTGTTGCGCATGCAAAAATGTAAAGCAAAACATTTTTCAAAGTCCAGCTTTTTTTGCGTCTACCTTGAGCTGACGTGTTCTGTTGAACGCAACTTTCGCGTACGTTAAGGTTGTGTTGCTTAGTGCATCCTGCTTAATGGCAGAATTTAACGCAAACAGGGTAATGAACGAGCAAAGTTGGACTTAGAAAAATTTCCTGAAAAAAGTCAGTTTTAGAGCGCAAAGTGCCTGTTTGCGTGGCTTAGTGCATCGCGTTCAGCGCAACATCATGTTCTAAGAGCACTTTGCGCTCTAAAAAAAACTTAACGCAGCTTAGCGCATGACCCCCTTTATGTCTCATTCGTGGCCAAATCTAAAAATGAATTCTGAACATTAAGGTAATTTTTGTTACCCTTTTGGAACAGCTGTAAGAATAATTTAATGATGCAGCAGCTACAGTAGGTGCTCACAATAAATTAAAACAATTATGTACTGTAATCCAAAAAATAGTACCAGCACTCTCTGTCTCACAGCTACAGATATAAGCGAATACCAGTGTAGGGCAAATGAATAATTTAATGACACTAATAATAAACTGAAAATATAGCAACAATAGCCAATACGCCTATGCATGAATAAATATCACCATAGAGGAAATGAAAATATAGGGGGTAGAGGGGAAAGAAGGAGATCATTTGACAGTGGGGAGGGAAGGCTTAGGGAAGTACCTCTGGGACCCTTTGGGACCAGGGGGAATGGGCCAGATGAAGAGGTCACCCCTCGAAACGTCGCCCCCCTAGTTTGCATTCCTTTTTCCATTTTTGTGATTTTTTGCTTTTCTTTTGTGTTTTTTTCCCCTTCTCCTTCTTTCCCCTCTACCCCCTATATTTTCATTTCCTCTATGGTGATATTTATTCTTGCATAGGCGTATTGGCTATTGTTGCTATATTTTCAGTTTATTATTAGTGTCATTAAATTATTCATTTGCCCTACACTGGTATTCGCTTATATCTGTAGCTGTGAGACAGAGAGTGCTGGTACTATTTTTTGGATTGTTAGTACCTCTGAAGGGTATTAGGGTCACTTCCTGTTCCGTGCACGCTGCAACCTTGCTGAGTCATTGTGTCAGAGTGCTGTCTATCACCCCCACCTTTCTACCAATTATGTACTGTATGTATGCGGTTTCTGTGAATCTTACACAACAGCAGCTAGACTCAAACTGTTCATTGGTGCATCTTGCACAAATACTCGATGACTTACTGTAGCATTCACTTAAGAAAAGTAATGTCATCTCAAAATCTGTCTTTGACTTACTGTACAACTGCCTTCAGAATCAGAAAGAAAATGAAAAATGGCCAGTAAAGTCAATAAACTCTGTACTGGAAGAAATGTTGCCATTATTTTTAGCTAGCTGGAATAAAATCATTTTTCTATTCTCAGATACAACAGTATAAAAAAAAAACAAAAAAAAAAAACATTTATATGGTTCTTTCCTCAAACATGTGATATTCATTTATATTTATACAAAACACAACCTTTTGCTGTTTTAAATGTACAGCAGACAGTTTCTGTGTAAATATATTAGTGTTTAGAGGCTGCAAGCATTTTTTAATTATAGATTGAGATTATAATGGATGATGTTTAAAAAAATATCTTTTAAAAAGAACAAATCAAATATTTAAGCAATAATAAGTAGTGGAATGTTACAAGGAGATAAAGTGATTTACGGAAGCTGTAGATAATCAACATTGATATCGAACCCACAAGTGTGTACGGTATTTTAAAGACTAATAAATGAACCATCATGCTTAATCTGCTCTGAGAGCACTGAATGAAGCAGAACACATAAACCAGGTTAAATTAAGCGTAACCACACAGTGTAGATCATCTTGGAAATTTATGCCCCCTATCCCCTATATTTTCATTTCCTCTATGGTGATATTTATTCTTGCATAGGCGTATTGGCTATTGTTGCTATATTTTCAGTTTATTATTAGTGTCATTAAATTATTCATTTGCCCTACACTGGTATTCGCTTATATCTGTAGCTGTGAGACAGAGAGTGCTGGTACTATTTTTTGGATTGTTAGTACCTCTGAAGGGTATTAGGGTCACTTCCTGTTCCGTGCACGCTGCAACCTTGCTGAGTCATTGTGTCAGAGTGCTGTCTATCACCCCCACCTTTCTACCAATTATGTACTGTATGTATGCGGTTTCTGTGAATCTTACACAACAGCAGCTAGACTCAAACTGTTCATTGGTGCATCTTGCACAAATACTCGATGACTTACTGTAGCATTCACTTAAGAAAAGTAATGTCATCTCAAAATCTGTCTTTGACTTACTGTACAACTGCCTTCAGAATCAGAAAGAAAATGAAAAATGGCCAGTAAAGTCAATAAACTCTGTACTGGAAGAAATGTTGCCACTATTTTTAGCTAGCTGGAATAAAATCATTTTTCTATTCTCAGATACAACAGTATAAAAACAAAACAAAAAAAAAAAACCATTTATATGGTTCTTTCCTCAAACATGTGATATTCATTTATATTTATACAAAACACAACCTTTTGCTGTTTTAAATGTACAGCAGACAGTTTCTGTGTAAATATATTAGTGTTTAGAGGCTGCAAGCATTTTTTAATTATAGATTGAGATTATAATGGATGATGTTTAAAAAAATATCTTTTAAAAAGAACAAATCAAATATTTAAGCAATAATAAGTAGTGGAATGTTACAAGGAGATAAAGTGATTTACGGAAGCTGTAGATAATCAACATTGATATCGAACCCACAAGTGTGTACGGTATTTTAAAGACTAATAAATGAACCATCATGCTTAATCTGCTCTGAGAGCACTGAATGAAGCAGAACACATAAACCAGGTTAAATTAAGCGTAACCACACAGTGTAGATCATCTTGGAAATTTATGAACCCTTAATTGGGAAGTAAAGCAAAAAAGATGTAGTGTACTGGAGAATATATTATTTCTATATACATTAGCGTGCTTTATCTCCAACCAGCCATGCATATGTGCTGGTGAACAGCGGACCAAACGTGGAGCGATCAAAGCAAAGTACAGAGCAGGGGTGTTTTCCCATCAGGATTAACACAACAGGGGTCCCTGCTTCTAATGGTCATAATAATAATAATAATAATATGTTCTTGTGTAGCGCTGCAAATTGTACGCGGTGCTTTACAGAGACATTTTGCAGGCACAGGTCCCTCCCCAAAGAGCTTACAATCTATGTGTTTGGTGCCTGAGGCACAGGGAGATAAAGTGACTTGCCCAAGGTCATAAGGAGCCAACACCGGGAATTGAACCAGGCCCCCCTGCAGCAATCTAGTCAATGTCGTTACGCACTGAGCCACTCCTTCTCCCTAATCCCATTGTGTTAATCGTACCGGGCCGCACCAGTCTTGAGGAGATGTGCAGTGAGAGCATACAGAATCAGTTACTCTCTCTACGTATATCTAACAGGCGACATGTTGCATTTATATTACTTTTAAAAGATAGTATTGAAGCAGGGGGTCTCTGGGGTTGAGCTGCATTAATTGTAGCCCCAAGGACCCCCTTCCTGAGTTATAGGCCAAGGTATGGGGTGCCGGTATCTCCAGCAAGTTTAAATGTCCCTATCACATGACACGGGAGAAGTAAACGTGCAGAGAGATACTGGCACCCCATACTGGGGCCTGTATCTCAGGAAGCAAGGGATCCCTGAGGCTGTTATTAATGCGGTTCAACTCCGGAGACCCTTGCTAATATTCTATGTAATTAAAATACAATAAAAGCAGATTCATTATGGTAATGATGGGGTTAAACCAATGTACCTCATTTGTTGGGGATAGAGTGGGTGGGGGAAGGGGTAGTTACGCAAGGGTTTGTAGTTAGGCCTACCGGGAGGGTTGCAGGAGGGGTTTACTCCTTCATTACCTTAGTGGTTACTACGGCTAAGGTAATGAAGGGGTTAAGCACTCCCACTACCCACCTGAGAAGCATAACCACCCACCTGGGAAACTACCACCTTCACCCACCCCTTCTATGCCCTTTACGCCCAACAACTCCACCTCCCCCACCACCACCAAAGGAATGGACAAATGCCCTAGTATTTGGCTAGTCGCGCTTTTTCTAATTCAAATACAGTATACAGTATACAGAACAGTAAAATACAAATGAAATTAATACGTTTAACTTATTCTTACCAGGATGAAGCTGCCCATTCAGAAGTAAGGACGACCCCACTGATCCTGATGGGCATTTAGTCTGGCTTTGGGGAATCTGCGAGCAGGCAGATGTCAGGCAGTTTTGGCACAGAGGCGGGATCACTTTCTGCCGATAGCCACTCGTAACTGCGAGGTGCCCGACGCTGTCGTTCCCTTGTGGAGGTGTCCCTACCCTCACCATCTTCTACTGACAATGGTAGCCCACCTGTGGTGATGCGCCAACCGGCTTAACTAAAAGCCACCTACCTTCAGAGTGGAGCGGCAGAGTCCAGAGACCCAAACATGGCGAGCGCTGGTGCGCCTCGAGCCCTGGAGAAATTCCACGGACATGGCGGTGCCCAATGCAGCGGAGCCTGTACCTGACAGCATTCCAGATGAACTGACGACCATCTCGAGCCAGCGGAGTGGTGAGTCACCAACCCTTTACTCCCTGCAGGTGAAGGTATCCAGAGAAGAGGCCCTGCTCAGCACCTACTTCTACGAGGAGGAACACCATGTACTTCCGGCGCAACCCCTGACCAATGCCGAACTTTCGGTGCAGGACTTGGTCCTGTACCGGGATCCCGCGATGTCTCCACCAAATGATATCACTTCCGTGTCGACCGCCCTGAGCGGACCATGACTGCGCTAGCACCGCTCCGGTTAGTATTGCTCTCTCCAGGCTAGAAATGGACCACTACATTCATAAGGTTGTGGGCCGAGGGAAACGCCGGCCTGTCGAGGTCATGTCAAAGAAGTCAATGCCTCCTACGGTAGGCTGTAGCCTAGCGATGTTCAAGGACTTTGCCCCGGACACAATTGCTTCCAATGCCCCAGTCCCTGGCCCCTTTGCCCTTGTCCATGCCCCATCTAGTTCGGGTTCCTGACACAGTCGCCATGGATCACTGGGTAACCAGGAAGTCCCCAAGCTATCAACTGAATACCGGGACTGGATGGGTTTGGTTCAGGATTCTGGGATTTCTGATAATGTTGTTCGTATTGTACCTGTTGCTCAGGTAAAACCTTATATGGACCCGGTGTTTGCAAGAGTTGCCAGAAACCGTCAAACAGCCTTACTCTAATTTCACCAACCATGGGAGGGGAAATTGAATTTGGAATGTGTTCCACTGATGAGGTGATGGAATTTGGTTCTGATGAAGGGAAAAGATATGAGGAGGAAAATTGGGATACTAATAGTTCCATAGAGAATTGGGTTCCTGAAGTATCAGACAAGAATTGGTATAATGTAGAAGGGTTGAAGTACATCTCTGGGAAGTTCCTTAGAGAAGTGTACAGGCATGATCCTCTCAGATCACTAGCATCCATGTCCAAAATATTGTCTGTCTGTGGGTGTCCAGCATGCCACCCCGAGTGTTCTTGTACTTGCTCCAAACCTAGTGGACCATGCTGTGCGCAGGCCACCCTAAGAGGGTATATTTTGTGAAAGTAGCATCCTGAGGATAGGATAGTAAAAGAAACCTGACCCCAGGCCTCATCATTAAAAAGGAATACTTCATGTTGGAGTAATCCAAGCTATAGTTGTCACCATCCCAAGGTGGGTGGGTAAATCTTTGTGTGTACATATGACAGTATTATTAATTATATACCATGTTAATGTCATGATGTATTATTACAGGTTACTCCCCTGCAGGATAAACCCGCAAATTTGGTTCCAAGTGGGGACCATTGGATTCCACCAGAGAGAGAGTGTAGCCAGGGCTGGTTTCTCGCTACCAGTCTGCCCCTCTCCTGGCAGTAAGCCCTAGTAAGAGCAGGCCTGTCAGGACTAATCCTGGGTTTCCCCACCCCCTGAAGTTTCAGTGAGTGACAGGGGAGGCGGTGCAACTAGGCCTGGTGTCCAATCAGGGACACAGACCTGGTTCCTGTTTTTCCTGTATTTAATGAGCTGCACTACCAAAATCAGCAGTTTTGTCTCTAACCTTGAGAGAGGCTGGTCTACCCATAACAGTTGTGCAGGGCTCTGCAATCTGTGTTCCTTCCCTTAGGGGAGTGGAGGGAGACTATTCCTCTTACTCCACCAGGACATAAGAGAAGAGAAAGGACAGCTGTGGGAGCCCTGTACCCGCAGTGACTGTCCAGGGAAAATCCTTAAGGTGAAGGCTCGAATATCTGCTTGTTTCTGGGTATGCCATGAAGTCTACAGTGTGCAAGAAAGTGTTCCTGTGTTACTATACTGTACCTTCCTGCCTGAGACTGCAATCTATCAGGGGAAGGGAAAAGAAACTCTCCTGCAGGGATTGCTCCCCTCATCCCTGGGGTCTGCAGGAGATGGAGGCGCTGTCACCGTGAGTATGAATCAGTTGTTACCCCAGAAGCCTTTCTGACATCCCCAACCACCATGTGGGAGACTCAGATCTACTGTGAGCCAGCAGGTATGTACCACAACACCCCATGTAGCATAGAAATCTCCCAGAGGGGGGGGATATGTGTTACATTTGTCATCTTAACTCTATACCCAGGACATACTTGAAAACGAGAGGTAACGCTCAATGTATTACTTATTGGTAAAACATTTTATAAATAAATAAATATCACTCAGTACCAACTTAAAATGAATATACTATTGGTATATTTCTGTATGTGTGCCTACTTATAGTTTTTGCAGTAACTTTTTTTTTACATTCTGGAAAGGGTGCTTTTCTCATGAAAGTTTCAAGGTTTATGAAACTTGGTGAATATTTGTCGTTGAAGTTGAATTTGTATAGCAAATAAATATTTCCCTTGTGAGCACATTCACATGTCTCAGACAGATCTGCAACCCTAGCTTTA
This sequence comes from Ascaphus truei, assembly GCF_040206685.1. Classification (NCBI taxonomy): domain Eukaryota; kingdom Metazoa; phylum Chordata; class Amphibia; order Anura; family Ascaphidae; genus Ascaphus; species Ascaphus truei. The sequence continues at coordinate 399,668,415 of NC_134485.1, read as the reverse complement.
CCCATTTACTTTTAGCATACAAGGCTTCCACTGCAGCAAGGCATTCTTGTTAATAACATCCAAACAAACACTTGCATGTCATTACCCAGAATCCCTGGCTGCAGTAGAAGCATTGTATGCTAAGAGATAATGGGGAAAGGCAGGGTGGCAGACATGTCTGAATCATGTACTGTAAATTTGCTCATAAGTGGTATTTTTATTTGCTGTACACTGCACAGTGGAGGGTTTTTTGGCACTTTTTTACGCTCAGTAACATATTTTGTGGGTATTTGATGAATTTGCTAATTTTTAAAAAGTGACAAAAGTCAAGAATTTAGCAGTTCTAGAAATATATGCAAAAGTTTCTCACATATCTACTGGGGTCAGCGTTGTGCCACTTAGACAATACGGTCTTATGTGCTCATTTTCATGTAAAATGTTGAACCACATCTTCTCCACACTGCCAGAAGAACTGCATCTTATGGAGTACCACCTTCTTCTATCAGCAGTTATAAGAAGGCCCTGTAGTAAATATGACGGTAGTTGCAAGGTGTCTTTTGGCTCCCAATTAGTGAATATATCTCATAGTGAGGAAATTATTGACATACACTCGGGTAGACATGACATGGTAAAATTGTATATTGTTTTGTCATGTAATTGTTCCATTCCATAGTTTTTATTTTTCCTAAGCCGAATAACATTTTATTTGGAATAAGTTTGCCAGACTTGTAATCACCCTAATTAACGGCAACAAAGAAAATGCAAACAGCAAGCGCTAAATCTATTATACAGTGCAATACTTGAAACAAACAATGATGACAAACAGATGTAAACTAGTCCATCTCATATAGAGCAAAACTCCCTTTATGGAGCTGGCAGCCTGGAGAGCTTTGAAGTTTCTTTGCTCAAAACCCAAAAGACCAATATAGTTAGCGGACAAAGTTCTCCTTGGTGCCAGATCCTTTAGCGAAGGAAATGTCAGAATATGGTCCTTAAGTCCAAATGATCCTTGTGCTGATACAAACAGGCTGCGGGTAAATCGGGATACACAACTGCTCCTGCAAAATGAACAGAGATAAAAACGAGCATAACGCAATAAGTCTGAATGCTCATAGGATATATAGGATACAAGATCTCTATTAGGAATCTACTCACATTTAATATGAAGAGTTGGGAAGATCCCTTGGCAGACATGGCTTGTCCTTAAAAAGTGGTATAGAGCTATGTTCACTCTAGTGCAGTTCTGATTCCCTTTAAATCAAAGAGATATGCACATAGTATAAAATCTTCAACACATTTAATAAGCACTTCCAACCAAATGTAAACTCACAATTTTACTGATCAGTTGGTGCCTACGGTAATATCAATATTCTCAACCGTATTATGAGGTGAACGTTAATAGTTTTCTTCTTTTATGTCTAAGAATTTAACTGAAGACTTTAAGCATGAAATGTGAAATGTTGCTCTTCTCCTTCTATCTTTCTCAGTGTGAATATTGCAACTTAAGATTCTAGTGCCTTGCCTAGAGCATCAATAGTTTGCAAGGGAAACTACAGTACACTTCCTGAAAGCAATCTGATGTGAATGTACCGTAGAAACGATTAAATTAAATTAAATAGACGTTAGAGACTGCACACCAGCACGTACAGAATTATTCTACAGTACATTGTAGGATAACCCACTGTACATGTCATAATGCACAATGCGTCATAGTAAGTAACTATCTACCTACTTATTAAACTATTGTTTTTAGATCCATTCTCAATTTACTGTTTGTGTATATATACAGTATGTATAAATATAAACAGTATATATATATATATATATATATATATATATATATATATATATATATATATATATATATATACACATATATATATACACATATATATGTGACAATAGCTTACTCAGGGGGCTCCAACGTCTGTCCGGGTCTGCTAGAACACAGTCGTTTAAGGTAAGAAAAATGATGAGGTGTAATGTACTGTTCCTTTAAGCAGGCTTCTGCCTGGTTTATTCAGTCCCAGGCACTGCTCATCTGAGCAATAACTAAACAGGTTCACCCTGACAAGGGTTGGGTGGCTTGCCCGCTTCCAACAAACAAAATAAGGAACTTTACAAGTGTAAACCTGTTCCCCCCTCCCCCCAATCTCACATACAGTAGGGTCTCCTAGGCGAAATACCGCTGCGGTTACATGTCTTAATGTGGTTCATACCCGCTGGTAATGATCATGTCCTTCAGTTGCTTTTAACCTGGTCTCTTTGTATTCTTTCACATACTGTACTGTATGCACACTATTGCCTCATTTGGATCTCACTACCACGATGGAGGGATCCCCAGGAAGAAACTACTTTCCTGCATGTGGGGTCTCTTAGAAAGGCTGCCTTGATTCTTTTGTCTGCTATTGCTGTTTCACTGGTTTCCCTGACGATGTGGAAAGTGTGGATATGTTCGTGAGAACCTGCACTGGCACTACTGCTTCCCGTGACGTCACTACAACAGCGTGAACCAATAGGCAATCACGTTGTTTACCAAGTCTATAGGAATAGACCGGCTTTAGCGCGATGACGTCACAACGAGGAGGTACTTCAGTTGGCGCCGGCGGAGCATTGTTCCAGCACTCTGTACACAGCAGGACTACCAGTAAGAGAGACTTCATGAGCATACACGCTGCAGCTGCCATTTCCCTGGTCTGTATACCTACTTCATTGTGTGTACCTTGCACTAGTTGCTGTTGCTATATTTCATATTGGACTGACATTGCCTTTATCTGAATATTTCTTAGGTGGTTTATTCAGAAAAACTTCACAAGCATATACTGTATGCTGCAGCTGTCATTCCCTTAATCTGCATATCTACAGGATTGTCTGTACTGTACACTAGTTGCTGTGGCTGCATCTCGCTCTGGACTGTCAGTACTATCATCTGAACAGTATATAGGTGGTCTAGGGGTATGCCTCAAAACACCATCCTCTGCCTTTATCCCCATCTACATAAGGTTATCCCTGATATCTGCAGTAGTTGCTGGGAGTTCCTGGATTGGCTCTTGATTGCACCCCCAGTGAGGATATGTTTATTCCCATTGCTTGTTGCTGTAGTGCATTTTTTTCTGTAGAGAGATTGGTACAGGATTAGGGAAGTACCACTAGACAGATGTGTCTTTTGGGAACGGGTCGGAAGAAGGGGTTTTGTACCCCGAAACGTTGCCTCTCCCTTTCTTTGTACTTTTTACTTTTCCCATCCTATCCCACCCGTACTCCTTTTCCTTGTTTTTCTTCCGTTTTTCTTTTTCTTTTTTTGGTGTGGTTTTGTTCTTTACTTACGCAAATTTGGATTTGTGTTTTTTGCTCATTAAAACCTTTGTGGCATACTCCCTTCTTTTTTTGGACTCTTTTCGTGTGCAGAGAACGTTTGATTTCTTTGGAAAGGGTTTTGTAGACTCAAGGATCTGGAGGGTAGAATAGTCATCAAAACCTTTGACTAAATTAAGTCAGACAAGGACATCCCTAACTCAGAATTTTAGGTACCTTCAGATTCGGGCATTTTATAATAACATTTCTCCCCGCCCACCATTGTCGAATTTTGAAAAACTATGTATATTAGAAACAGATACGAGTGGACTAAACTCTCAAATATACAAGGAATTGATCTTTTCTGGAACTGAGTACGATAGGAAGCTCCAATACATGGCTAAGTGGGAAGCTGACTTAGGTGAAGAGCTAGAATCAGAAGACTGGGAAGAAATGTTTCTGGCAGCTTCAAAGAGCTCAATTTGCACGACCTTAAAAGAGAACTCCACTTAAACTATCCAAATTCATCCCAGGTTATTCCCCATTGTGCCCCAGACAATGTGGAGAGCCAGCGGACTTGTTACACATGCTGTGGTCTTGCCCTCACGACTCCCTTATGGGAACAAATTAAGGCTTGGCTACAGCGGATTTTGGGCCTCATGGTCCCCTTGGACTCATGGCTGTTCTTATTGTCCTGACCATTAGAGGGTATATCAGAACTGACTGTAAATCTATTGCCTATTTATTTACGGCAACGAAATGCAAGATTGCAACATTATGGCAACAAAATTAGATTCCGACCTTGGACAAAATTAGGAACAAAATTTGGTTTGTTTGCCAGATGGAGAAGTTAACAAGTTTAGTGAATGACTGGCAATAAATTTCAAAAAGTCTGACTGCCATGGTTGGCACAGACGGACATCCCAGGAGTATATGACACTTCGATATTGCTATGATAGTCCTAGACGCGTTCTCCTTTGACTAGTGGCAGGAACATCAGTGACGATGGATAGGAATGGGACCGCGCAGGAGCCAGAGCGAGCCAATCTCAGTGAGAGATCTAAATCAGATCCTTGATGCTACCACAAGTGACTGGAACAAAGAAGACCAAAAGACCTTCATCAACACCCCCTTACCCTCATCCATTTCCAACGGTTTTCTTATATATGATTTATACATACATACCATTTGCGCTGTTCAGAATTTTCAATGCATATTGTTGGAAAGTATGAAATGGAAAGGCATATATTTTCAGCTCAGAATATTAATAAAAATGTAAGTTACAAAATAAAAAAAGAAAAACATTTCTGATTCTATCAGTGCTGAGGGAGCAGTCAGTTGTTGAAATGAAACACATTTCTAATTGGTATGCTTTATATCACCAAAGAAGCAGATGATTCTGGCAAAAGACAAGATTAAAGCCCAGTAAGCTCCTCGGTGGGGGTGGGACCCTTGAGACATCCAGTGTACATCAAAAGGCTTTGAGCATGCATGGACTTCACATTTATTTTATTGAACACTGTATCATAATATCTAACCATTACAAATACTATGAACTATTAGATGTATTAGAATTAATATTATAATAATGATGATGATCATGTGCAGTGTTCACAGATGTTGGGTGGTCAGTAAGAATTTGTTTGTAATCTATATCGTTTGGAAGTGATTTAGGGTACCCCTGAACAAGTTAGCAGCAAAAGAGAATGGGATTTTAAAGCACATATTCTCAGTTAACTAAATGTTATTTTTTTATTAGAACATTGTTACAAAGAAGAAAAAAATAAGCTTAAATTACTCCCCTCCCCCCAAAAAAGACCAAGGGGCCTATTCTATAAGCCTTCATAAAATAAATCGGTGGGCCGTTTTCGCCGCCCGTTATTTGAGCGTTGCTATCACGGTATTCAGAAAACCTCGATTACCTGTGACAGCAAAATTCCCAAAACAGGTGAGTAGCCGGCGACGTGAGGATCGCCTCCGACAAAAGGCCAAATCTGGTGATTTGTTTTAGCTGCAGAGAGAGCTGCACAGAGAGAACCGCCTCTCCCTGCGCAAATCTCACCAGAGATCGATGTGTTTTAATATTAATTTTAATACTAGTGTAGATGAGCAGGGGGTCTCCGAAGCAGAAACGTGTTGATTTGAGGTCCGGGAGCCCGGCTTCTCGAGATACCGGCTGTAAGGTCCGGGGGAACACACCTCCCTAAGGGGGTTCCCCCCACGACTTTACCTACCCACGCTCTGGTCCTGCTCCCTCGCCGCTGCGGGCGGGATCTTCCTTCTGCTCCGCTTCCCGTGGTGGTTACTGAACGTGCGCATGCGCGCTCACGATCGAGGACTTTCACGTCCTCCCTCAGGAGGAGATCCCGCCCCCAGCTCAGGCCGCGAGTATCTCTCCCGTGCGGTGCACACGCCTGATGCGCGTGCACCGCTCACAAGCCTCGCATCAAGAGCAGCTGTGGTAATTATCTCCCCACCAATTCCTATCTTCCCTGGGGCCGCTCCCTTGTCACTCCCCCTCTCCCTAATGGCCTTCCTCCTATTTATACCTTGCTCAGCCATGCTAGCAATCCCTTGTGTACTGAACCGGCTTGGCTGTGGATCCGCTCTGGACTTCGACCCTTGGCCTGTACCCTGACTTCCTGAACTCTCCGACCCTTCACCTCGGCTTGCGGATTTCAACCTACCCCCAGGCTCTTCGTACCAACTATCTTCTGGAACCTCCCTTTTCGTCTGGCGAGTATCTTACTAATCTTATACTCCCAGATGGTTCCAGACGCCTATTTTCCACTTTCCAGGCGTGTCCCCGTAGCTGAGGGTGCAGTTGTTACCTCTCTCACCTCAGTTTTGGGGTCCCTCCTTGTCCGTGGTGAGCACAGCGTAACATTATGCTCAGCCCAACTGACATGGACCCCGAAGAGGTTGAGCAACCAAGCCCCATGCTGCGACTTCTTCAGCTAGAGACCCAGCTTGCCTCCATGACGCAGGAGCTCTCTAGACTCTCCTCCTTGCAGTCTTCCCCAGGCCCCTCTGCCATGGTAGCTGCGGCGTTTCCCGTGGCTGTGGATCCTCGTCTACCGGCTCCCAACCGCTATGCAGGGGACCCCCACAAGTGCAGAGAGTTTATTAATCAGTGCGAGATTCAATTTGAATTATCTCCTTCGCGCTTTCCTACTGCACGTTCAAGGGTGGCCTATATTATGTCCCTCTTGTACGGAAAGGCCCTAGCCTGGGCATCCCCCATCTGGGAGCGGGAGCCTGCCATGACGCATGACTATTCTCGCTTTCTTCAAGAATTCAGGCAAGTATGCTTTGGACTTCTGGACCATCGCGGCGGAGACCTCCTGGAATGATGACTCACTCTCAGCAGCTTTTTGGCAGGGTCTGTCGGACATCATCAAGGACCGGCTAGCAACTATGGAGAGACCCACCAGATTGGAGGATCACATTGCGGTCTGTATCCGCGTGGACCAGCGGCTACGAGAGGGAAGACTTGAACGCACTCTTCCTCGTACCACCTCCTCTCGGGCTACCAGCTGCAGTCTCGTCCATTACGTTCCCCAACCCATGGAGGAGCCCGAACCTTTGCAGCTCGGAAGTTATCGGCTATCCGCGTCTGAGAGACAGCGCTGACGAGATGGTGGACTGTGCCATTACTGCGGTCACCCCGGTCATCTGCTGGTAAGCTGTCCCCTGCATCCAGGAAACGTCAGGACCCAATGAGGTATGAGAGGGTCTCATTGGGTGTAATCTCTTCTCCTCTTTCTTCTCCTAAAGAACTTCCCACTCAAATTATGCTGCCTATCTCTCTGTCCTGGAATAACTCCCTGATCCCCGCCTCGGCATTTATAGATTCTTGGTCTCAGGGAAACTTTATTGATCAGAGTTTTGCCTATAGGAATGGGATTCCCTTCCGATCTAAGGCTGTTCCAGTTGGTCTGGAGGCCATAGACGGGCATCCACTCCAACCAGCTTTTATTTCCCTGTAGACTTGTTCTCTATCCCTTTCCACGGAGGATGGTCACCAAGAGAAGATTATCTTGGACGTGATCCACACTCCATCGGTAGATGTGATTCTGGGACTCCCCTGGTTGCAACTACACAACCCACAACTGGATTGGGTTAACAAAGAACCCATACGATGGAGCCCCCAGTGCCTCAAGACCTGTCTTCCCCCCAAACAGATATTAGCCGGAGTGGAGTTACCCGCAGAGTATAAAACTTCACTCCCAACAGTCTACTGGGATCTGGCAGACGTTTTTGATAAGGTACGTTCTGAAGTGTTACCTCCCCATAGAGACTTTGACTGTCCTATTGACCTTCTTCCCAGTGCTACATTACCCAAGAGCCGTTCTTACCCTCTATCCATACCCGAGACCAATGCCATGGCCGAATATATTCAGGATAATTTAAGGAAGGGGTTCATCCGCAATTCTTCATCTCCAGCTGGAGCTGGATTTTTTTTTGTTAAGAAAAAGGATGGTTCCTTGCGCCCCTGTATTGACTACAGAGGTCTTAACAAAATTACGATCAAGAACCGTTATCCCATGCCACTTATTTCCGTCTCTTCGATCGTCTACAGGAGGCAACATTTTTTTCCAAACTTGATCTCCGCGGAGCCTATAACCTTGTCCACATCCGTCAGGGCGACGAGTGGAAAACCGCCTTTAACACCCGGGATCGGCATTATGAATACCTAGTCATGCCTTTCGGCCTGTGCAATGCCCCGGCGGTCTTCCAGGAGTTTGTCAACAAGATCTTTTGCGATCTCCTCGATAGCTTTGTTATCGTATATCTTGACGATATCCTTATTTTTTCTAAATCCCTCTCTGACCACATTCAGCACACCAAATTAGTCCTGTCCCGCCTTCGGGAGAACCATCTCTATGCTAAGTTAGAGAAATGTTCTTTTCATCTTTCTTCCATTCCCTTTCTTGGTTACATCATTTCTAGCACTGGCTTCTCTATGGACCCAGTCAAACGCAAAGCTGTTTTAGAATGGCCACAGCCCACTTCCTTGAAAGCCATACAACGATTCTTGGGATTTGCTAATTACTATCGTAAATTCATCAAGAATTTTTCTTCTACCGTGGCCCCCATTACTGCCCTTACCAAAAAGGGAGTTAACACAGCAGTTTGGTCTCCTGCAGCTCTCCAAGCTTTCGACTCCCTCAAAAAATCTTTCGCTTCTGCCCCTATTTTGCATCATCCTGACCCCGGGCTTCCCTTTACCTTAGAGGTAGATGCATCCGACGTCGGTGCTGGCGCCATTCTCTCTCAGAGACAGTCCCCACAGGCCAAACTTCATCCCTGTGGGTTCTTTTCAAAAAAAAATTATTCGGCAGAACGGAACTATGACGTCGGAAACAAAGAGCTCCTGGCTATTAAACTCGCTCTTCAGGAATGGAGACATCTTCTGGAGGGAACGGAGACCCCCATTTCAATCTTTACTGATCATAAAAATTTACTTTACATTGAGAGTGCACGTCGCCTTGGGGCGCGTCAGGCTCGATGGTCTCTTTTTTTTCCGAGATTTAATTATCTAATATCTTACATTCCTGGCTCAAAGAATCAAAAGGCAGACGCACTTTCACGTCAATTCCTGTTCGAGGACAATTCCGAAATTATCCCCGAAACAATCTTACCCTCCAAATATATAATTTCGGCCAACTCTTTTGATATCCTGGATCAGGTCATGGCAGAACAATCTAACCTCCCGAGGGGCCTTAAGGTGCCGGTCGGCCGTCTGTATGCAGCTCCACGCTTCCTTAAGAATATTCTTGAGTGGGGTCATTCTTCTAGGTCAGCCGGTCACCCAGGCATTAGCAGAACTTCTGACCTCATTGGTCGTACCTTGTGGTGGCCAACCATGTTGCAGGACATTTCAGAGTATGTAAAGACATATCCAATCTGCGCCCAGGTTAAGACCATTCGTTGAAAGCCGTACGGCCTTCTACAACCCCTCCCTATAACAGAACGCCCATGGAGTCATCTGTCCATGGACTTTGTGGTGGAACTTCCAACCTATATAGGGATGAATACCATTCTGATTGTCGTGGACCGTTTTTTCAAGCAGGCTCATTTCATCCCCCTTAAAAGCCTACACAATTCCGCCACCCTGGCAGACGTTTTTGTTAAGGAAATATTTTCATTAATTATGGTTTTCACCCGGGTCAGCTGCCCATCACTTCAATTCCTTCTGGGGTACCGGCGGCCGATGACCGAATCAAGGATCTTCAGGAATCCTGGAAAAAGATCCAAGAGGCTTTAAGAAAATCAACCCATAGACAAAAGGCACAGGCAGATCTTCACCGCCGTCAGGCACCAGTCTTCAAGCCAGGGAATAAGTTCTGGCTTTCCTCCAAAAACATTAGACTGAAGACTCCGAGCCACAAGCTGGCTCCCAGGTACTTGGGCCCATTCTCAGTAGTGGAACGGATCAATCCTGTGGCATATTGTCTGGAACTTCCTCCATCCATGAAGATACCCTCCGTGTTCTACGTGTCACTGCTGAAACCTGTGTCTCAGAGTCCGAGGTTCCATAGGACACCGATTGACCCTAAGCCAGTCATAGTTCAGGGCAAGAGGAGTTTGAGATTCAGTCTATTCTGGATTCCACAGGAAGAAAGGGGTAGGATGGTCTGTGGTTCACAGCAACTTCAGCAGCCAACGCATGGATGTCTAAAAAAACTTTATTGATCGCTAGCAGCAAACATCAGGCAACCACTCTAACATGTTTCGTCCAGGCTATGGACTTTTTCAAAGAGTGCTGATAGTGTATGGCAGCCAAATAGATATAGGGAGTGGTGAGTGTATGCCACCAATAGAAACAGGGAACGTATTTAAACCTCACCTGTGGTAGATTAATCATTAAAGTGGATAACTATCTCCACAACAATCCCCATAGCAATGGCTGCACAACAAGGTATTTACAACATACACATGAAAAATCTTAAAAACAAAACAGAACATATAATGGATAAATTTAAAAACACAACTACTGATGTTTTAAGTTACCAGCATCATTATTATTATATAAAGCTGTATCAATTAATGGAAGTATACAGATGTATAACAAAGGATTTCATATATCTAGTACTTATAAAATCTTTTCAGTACTTATAAAGCATTTTCAGTATCAAGATTCACCTTAAAGGGATATAAACATTTTATCAATTTATTCACATAATTCATATCCATGGATACAGTGGCAACCGCATGACAGACAGTAACTTAATATGTCACCTCCCAGATCACAATGTAATTGGGTGAACACTGTGAACCCACCCCAAAACTTAGCCATTACCCCATCAGGAAGTGTTTCAGTTCCCACTCCTGATTGATGCCGGCCGGATGGAGTGTGTTCAGAGTGTACACCCAATACATTTCCTGTTTATTTAATACCCCCTCTCTATGGCCTCCTCTAGCGTTACAAGGGATATGTTCAATTGCCATATAGGAAAAGTTGGCTATTCCCCCTTTAGGGCATCTGGAGAAGTGTCTGGGGACTGGATGAGATACATCATTCTTTTTAATAAGCCTGACATGCTCGGCAATGCGGGTCTTAACTGGCCGAATGGTTCGTCCCACATACAATTTTTTGCAACCACATCTCAAAAGATAAATGGTGTAGGATGTATTACAATTCAAAAATTCTTTAATAAAATATTTTTTTCCATTGATGTCAGTTTGGACAAATTTTGTACTATGAACATATTTACACATGGAACAATTTCCACATGCATAAAAACCTTTAGGAATACTACCAATTCTTTTAAGATCAGTTTTAGTTTGAAAGTGACTTGGCGAGAGGTGTGATGCTAGTGTCTTAGCCCTACGGAATGAAAATTTTGGTCCCTTCAAGGTAAACTCAGCAATATCCTTATCAAGGCACAGGGTGTGCCAATGTTTATGCACAATGTCGCATATAAGCTTGGATTGGCGACTATAAGTCGTGATGAATAATGGACTCATATCACTATACTTGCTCTTAGATTGTATGTACCCCTTATGATGTTTGTCTTTTTTCTTTTTATCGAGGATTCCAGGGCGATCCAAAGTCATAGCGTACTCGTATGCTGTCTGGATATCTGTATATTTGTAACCCCTGGCTTGGAATCTCTCAAATAGTACTTGTGACTGCAAAGAGAAATTCTCGTCATCAGAACATATCCGTCTCAACCTTACAAATTGGGCCCTCGGAATACTTTTGATTAAAGATTGTGGATGATAACTTTTGGCTGACAGTAGTGTGTTTCGGGAGTTTGGCTTGCGAAATATGTCAGTTTGGATTAGCATGTCATGGTCTATGTAAAGGAGCAGGTCCAGATAATTGATGCAATTTATATTTTGTTCATAAGTGAATTTGATATTAACATTATTGATATTAAGTGTTTATAAATGCTACAAGTGATGATTCATCGCCGTACCAGATAATAATGAGATCGTCGATGAATCTTTTATAGTAAATAATTTGTGAACGATAAGAATTATTACTGTGATATATATATTGTGCTTCCCATAACCCCATGAATAAGTTTGCATATGATGGTGCAAAACTTGTGCCCATTGCAGTGCCTAATAATTGTAACTAAAAACGTGAATCAAATAAGAAATAATTGTGAGTTAATAAAAATTTAATAGATTCTAATAGAAAAGTGCAAAGTGAAGTGGACAGATGTGATAAATGTAAAAAGTGCGTGATAGCTAATAACCCGTGATCGTGATTAATGATGGAATACAGAGAGATCACGACAAGGGTGACCCATCTGTATTCCTTTTTCCAGACCAGATCCTTTACATCTACCATGAGGTCCGTGGAATCCTTAATGAATGACGGTAATGCCAGTACCAATGGTTTGAGATAAGAGTCCACATACCGCGATAACCCATCTCCCAAAGATCCAATACCTGCCACTATAGGACGACCAGGAGGGTCGACCAGTGACTTATGGATCTTTGGGAGATGGTGGAATACCGGAATCACGGGATGTGGACTTCTCAAAAATTCAATCTCATGTTTGTCTAATGTACAAAGTATCTTTCCAAATTCAATAATTTCATCTAGTTGACTAATAAAGTCCTGTGTTGGATCCTTTTTAAGAAGTTTATATTGATCCGGATTCCCTAGCTGCCGTAATGCCTCCTGTTTGTATTGTAGGGTGGATAAAACCACAAGGGCTCCACCTTTATCAGCATTTCTAAACATGTTGTCTTTGCTATGCTTCAAGGTGTCTAGTTCATGAATCTCCGTGTATGTCAGGTTATTGGCATGCATAGATGAGCAGGAGAAACCTTTAGATAAAATTTGAAGGTCTCTTTCTACCAACCTTTCAAATGCCGTAATGAAAGGCCCCCTATTGGCATTGGGGCAGAAGATAGACTTCTTTTTAAATCCTGAGGAGTGGGTGCCAAAGAAAGGTTGGGAGAAAGCATTGATTTCTTCGCCTTGCTGCTCAAGTAATGCGTCCAAGTCTGATAATACACAGGTTTCCTGAAAGGTATCAAGAGAAATATTAGTTAATGCATCATTAGTAACAATATTAGGTAGTTCATCATCAGTATTGGGTAATACAACATCATTATCAGAGTCAGACAAGTTATTAGTTTGAAAATGTCCTCTTGATATAAAAAACTTTTTTAAGGATAATTTGCGAGTAAACCTTTGGAGGTCAATCACAGTCTGGAACAAGTGGAAGTCCTGAACTGGGGCAAAACCCAGTCCCTTAGTTAGTAGAGATAATTGTGCATGGGAGAGTTCCACTCCTGAGAGATTAATGACGTTATTATCACACTCATCTATGTGTACTTCTTTCTTTTTGGTCTCCCGCGAGTTTCCACGTTTTCTCCGCGATCGTCTGGTTCGCGGTACTGGCATTACCGTCATTCATTAAGGATTCCACGGACCTCATGGTAGATGTAAAGGATCTGGTCTGGAAAAAGGAATACAGATGGGTCACCCTTGACGTGATCTCTCTGTATTCCATCATTAATCACGATCACGGGTTATTAGCTATCACGCACTTTTTACATTTATCACATCTGTCCACTTCACTTTGCACTTTTCTATTAGAATCTATTAAATTTTTATTAACTCACAATTATTTCTTATTTGATTCACGTTTTTATTTACAATTATTAGGCACTGCAATGGGCACAAGTTTTGCACCATCATATGCAAACTTATTCATGGGGTTATGGGAAGCACAATATATATATCACAGTAATAATTCTTATCGTTCACAAATTATTTACTATAAAAGATTCATCGACGATCTCATTATTATCTGGTACGGCGATGAATCATCACTTGTAGCATTTATAAACACACTTAATATCAATAATGTTAATATCAAATTCACTTATGAACAAAATATAAATTGCATCAATTATCTGGACCTGCTCCTTTACATAGACCATGACATGCTAATCCAAACTGACATATTTCGCAAGCCAAACTCCCGAAACACACTACTGTCAGCCAAAAGTTATCATCCACAATCTTTAATCAAAAGTATTCCGAGGGCCCAATTTGTAAGGTTGAGACGGATATGTTCTGATGACGAGAATTTCTCTTTGCAGTCACAAGCACTATTTGAGAGATTCCAAGCCAGGGGTTACAAATATACAGATATCCAGACAGCATACGAGTACGCTATGACTTTGGATCGCCCTGGAATCCTCGATAAAAAGAAAAAAGACAAACATCATAAGGGGTACATACAATCTAAGAGCAAGTATAGTGATATGAGTCCATTATTCATCACGACTTATAGTCGCCAATCCAAGCTTATATGCGACATTGTGCATAAACATTGGCACACCCTGTGCCTTGATAAGGATATTGCTGAGTTTACCTTGAAGGGACCAAAATTTTCATTCCGTAGGGCTAAGACACTAGCATCACACCTCTCGCCAAGTCACTTTCAAACTAAAACTGATCTTAAAAGAATTGGTAGTATTCCTAAAGGTTTTTATGCATGTGGAAATTGTTCCATGTGTAAATATGTTCATAGTACAAAATTTGTCCAAACTGACATCAATGGAAAAAAATATTTTATTAAAGAATTTTTGAATTGTAATACATCCTACACCATTTATCTTTTGAGATGTGGTTGCAAAAAATTGTATGTGGGACGAACCATTCGGCCAGTTAAGACCCGCATTGCCGAGCATGTCAGGCTTATTAAAAAGAATGATGTATCTCATCCAGTCCCCAGACACTTCTCCAGATGCCCTAAAGGGGGAATAGCCAACTTTTCCTATATGGCAATTGAACATATCCCTTGTAACGCTAGAGGAGGCCATAGAGAGGGGGTATTAAATAAACAGGAAATGTATTGGGTGTACACTCTGAATACACTCCATCTGGCCGGCATCAATCAGGAGTGGGAACTGAAACACTTCCTGATGGGGTAATGGCTAAGTTTTGGGGTGGGTTCACAGTGTTCACCCAATTACATTGTGATCTGGGAGGTGACATATTAAGTTACTGTCTGTCATGCGGTTGCCACTGTATCCATGGATATGAATTATGTGAATAAATTGATAAAATGTTTATATCCCTTTAAGGTGAATCTTGATACTGAAAATGCTTTATAAGTACTGAAAAGATTTTATAAGTACTAGATATATGAAATCCTTTGTTATACATCTGTATACTTCCATTAATTGATACAGCTTTATATAATAATAATGATGCTGGTAACTTAAAACATCAGTAGTTGTGTTTTTAAATTTATCCATTATATGTTCTGTTTTGTATTTAAGATTTTTCATGTGTATGTTGTAAATACCTTGTTGTGCAGCCATTGCTATGGGGATTGTTGTGGAGATAGTTATCCACTTTAATGATTAATCTACCACAGGTGAGGTTTAAATATGTTCCCTGTTTCTATTGGTGGCATACACTCACCACTCCCTATATCTATTTGGCTGCCATACACTATCAGCACTCTTTGAAAAAGTCCATAGCCTGGACGAAACATGTTAGAGTGGTTGCCTGATGTTTGCTGCTAGCGATCAATAAAGTTTTTTTAGACATCCATGCGTTGGCTGCTGAAGTTGCTGTGAACCACGGACCATCCTACCCCTTTCTTCCTGTGTCATCATTTCCGGAGGAGCACGCTGACGCCAGCTACACCAGAGGAGGAAGACGCTGCAGAATTCCCTGCACCAACAGGGACGGCTTTTTCGTGAGTACTCCTAACCTCCACGCGGTATTTCAGGGAGATTATTGAGGCGGTTAGTGCCGGGCTGTGATTTACTTGGGGGCGCCCCTTGGGGAGGTGTCCCCCTGTACCTCTATCCGGCTTACTATTACCCAACTCCCTGTTTTCAATACCGGAGGCTTATTGTTTCATTAATCATTGCTGGGTCTCTCTTCAATCAAGTTGCCATAAAGTGTGTGCACTACCTGTTAGCAGCCTCGGTATACTGGGTAATTCCAAATTCTCTAGTATTCTGGATTCCAGGAGGACGAGGGGTTCGGTGCAGTACCTGGTTCACTGGAAGGGCTTTGGCCCAGAGGAGTGATCTTCGGTACCCCACCATCAAATACATGCTCCAAGACTGTTGAGACTCTTTCACTCTAAATTTCCCCAAAAGCCATATTGGAGTCGTCCTGAGGCCGCTCCTCAAGGGGGTGGTACTGTAAGGTCCGGGGGAACACACCTCCCTAAGGGGGTTCCCCCCACGACTTTACCTACCCACGCTCCGGTCTTGCTCCCTCGCCACCGCGGGCGGGATCTTCCTTCCGCTCCGCTTCCCGTGGTGGCTACTGAACGCGCGTATGCACGCACACGATCAAGGACTTTTACGTCCTCCCTCAGGAGGAGTTCCCGCCCCCAGCTCAGGCCGCGAGTATCTCTCCCGCGCACGCACACGCCTGATGCGCGTGCACCGCTCACGAGCCTCGCATCAAGAGCAGCTGTGGTTATTATCTCCCCACCAATTCCTATCTTCCCTGGGGCCGTTCCCTTGTCACTCCCCCTCTTCCTATTGGGCCTTCCTCCTATTTATACCTTGCTCAGCCATTCCTTCTTTGGCTGAGCATAGCTTTGTGTGACCTGTGTTACCCACGGTCGTGCCTGCCTCAGTTCCTTGTCTCTTTGTCTTTTCTAGTGATCCCTTGTGTACTGAACCGGCTTGGCTGTGGACCCACTCTGGACTTCGACCCTTGGCCTGTACCCTGACTTCCTGAACTCTCCGACCCCTCACCTCGGCTTGCGGATTCCAACCTACCCCCAGGCTCTCGGTACCAACTATCTTCTGTAACCTCCCTTTTCGTCTGGCGAGTATCTTACTTATCTTATACTCCCAGACGGTTCCAGATGCCTTTTTCCACTTTCCAGGCGTGTCCCCGTAGCTATGGGTACAGTTGTTACCTCTCTCACCTCAGTTTCGGGGTCCCTCCTTGTCCGTGGTGAGCACAGCGTAACACCGGCACCCATAATGGGGCTAGCAATGAAGGGGTTAACTCCACCCACAACCCTCCCCCAAGGCCCAAACACCCACCAAGGGCCAAATACCACCTTCACCCACCCCGCTACCCACAATAAATATGGCAGTGGTAGATAACCCCTTCATTGTCTTAGCGGTTATCCGCTAAGGTAATGAAGTTGATTGTAAATGCATTTTTATTGCATGGGATTCATGCCGGGGGCCTTCGGGGTGATATTAATGTGTATCAGTTCCGGAGACTCCCGGCATGAATCTGATGCAGGAAAAATGCATTTTTTTTCTAAATCCTGTATTGCCGCCTTTCAGCAGCTTCTCTCCAGCCTCACGCCAACTTTTCCTGTTGTGAGGATTTTGGGAGAAATTCGCCTTTCTAGAACCATAATTAGACTTGATAAGCTAATTAAGGCTACTAGAATTGCACGGGTTTTAGAACCTGCAGGTAAGAGGCTTATCGCCGCTCACCCGGCGATCTTTATTGACAGCTGCAAATGTGAGCGATTTATGCCTTTTTTTTGCCCACTTATCGAGGCTTACTGTATAGCAGTAGGCATTTTGGCTGATAAGTGCTCGATAAGTGGCTTATCGAGGCTTATAGAATAGGCCCCAATGTGTCTGATATTTCTAGCCCTTCCTTTGATCTGAAAGGCACCCTTCTCCCTCTCGCTTGTGCTAATAAGATGCTCAGATGGTGCAAGGCACAGTCTACACAATGAGACCCAACCCAACTTAACCCGCCCACTGCTATCATGTGATAGAGCTCAGTGATAACATTGCTAGGCAACAAACAGATGTGTCCATGTATATTGCACCCATTGGCAGCAGAAAAGGCGCATTAGCACTGATGCTTTCTCATGCATGGATGATTAAAAATAATGCTCTTTTCTGCCACTGATGTAGACCAGCTGCAATGTGCCAGTGGGTGCAATAACATTGGCTACATCTGTATATAAATACAAATAGCTCATATGGTCTAAGATACAGCAGGACTGTTTCTGGTAGCCCAAAATAAATCCCCATTACCCAGGGTAAGTCATAAAAAGAAGATAATCACAGTCAATGTCCACAACCATAAAAATCATTCTAATCTGAAACTTTTGGGGGTAGAAAGGAACAGGGCTGCTACTCTGTATGATATGTTTTAATGAAAATAAAATGCCCAATAGGGGCAGGTAACCCTTACTTCAGTAAGCCAAATTAAAATTGAAGTACAGTGAAAATTCAAATGGGTGATGTGTGAAGAAATCAAACCATAAAAAAACGTACTCCCCTCCGGAGACTGACTAGACATAAATAACGGACTAGCACACTGGCTGGCTAAGCCCAGGTTCCAGCTTTAACAATACACTCAGGGATATAAATATATTATAAAGTCCTTATTTGTTTGTTGTGGGAACTCGGTCCCAAGACAGTCCAGGAAATCCCTCTGATACAGCAGCCTGGAATGGACAACTCTCCTCCCTCAGCAGTCCATGGAATGCCAGTTCCTTGAAGACTAGTCCTGCATCCAGCTGGCTTGTTCAGTTTTAGGGACAGTCTCATCTTGGGTGTGATTCCCAGATGGTCCCAGCAGCACTGTTTCCTGCAGAATCAGAATCCTCCTGGTTGGGGGGAAGTCTCTCTACACTCCCAGGGAGAAACAAGTTTTCTTTGTTGAAGCTTCCTTCCTGCCTTTAACCTGCCTTTAACCGCTGTTCATTCAGGTCTGCTTAATTAGCTTCACATGCATCTAGCCTCTCCAGGGGAGGTTAACTGCCTGCATGCTGGAACATACACACTAAAAGCTCTTTCCAACCTGCACAGACAGTGACTCTGTCACATATGCCCTGCCATAGCCTTACATGTTCCTGTGGAATGGCCTGTGAACCCTTACCATACCAGCATTTTTGTCGGAGAGGCCCAACGTCACCCCATTTATTTATTTTTTACTTCCAATTGAAGCATTTTCCCTATTGGGACAATTTCTGTGTCTTCTGGGCCTGCATAACGGTATTTAGCCACCTCCTCTTTCACTTGCTGAGCAACGAGCATTTCCATGTGTCGTGATATCTCCTCTTTCCTGTCACTCAAACGCCGCTCTGTGTCTGGCGCCCCATATTTTAGCTCCAATACTTAAACAGGGTTCTTATTATCTCCAAGTGCACTCCATGGCACCTCTTTTTTACAGTCAGCAGATTTGTAGACTTTGGACTCTCTTTCTCAACCCGACAGGAGCACCACTGGATAGTCAGTGACTCTTTCTCAGCATACATGTACGATCGCGGACACATTTCCTTCTCATCCTCAGGAATCTACTTCAAACCCCATGGCAATGGTAGTACAACTGGATTTTTATTGCGCCACTCCATCGTATCTCGCTCCTCTTAATCCTTGTTTTGTGGAAAGCTGATTGTAGTACTGCAACGGCATTGCAAATAGGCTTATAGGAATGCATAAAGATAGAAGGTCGATGCCACCGCCGCTCCTTTAGATGTATATAGGAATGCATAGCTTGCTTGATTATGACATATGATCTATATCTGGACTGAATCACACTAGCAGATCTCTTTACATCCCTGTAGTGTCTTTGTTGTTGATACCTCCTCACATTTGTCTGTAGAAGAATCACACATTCCTTCAAGTATTTAAACTTCTTTCTTGCTGGATGTACATTCTCCAAAATGACTGAATAACCCGAGCTGCTTTACTCTGGTGAAAAAGCAGATGAGCTTTCCTCCCACTGTAGGCGGACTGTATGGTGCTAGTTGCAAAGCGTTTACACAAATAGCTTTCTCGCCCTCTCTGATTTGGAGCCGCCTGGCCTCTAAGCTCCTCTTCTCTGGTTTTGCTCAGCATGGCCTTCAGCTCCTCATGCTGCTCTGTGGGGGGGGGGGGAGGGGGCTGGATACTCAGATGCTCCTGTAGCACTTGTACTTTGTTAGCAGCATGGATACATTTTTTCTGCAGAACTCGCTGCTTCTCCTCAGCATCCACCTGTTTCTCCTTGGCATCCTGCAGTCTTGTGCACAGATCATGCAACTGGCTCTGCTGCATGTGCTCTTTTGGTTTGTGCTGCGCCAAGGAGACATGTTCTTCTTGCAGTATTCTCTCTGCATTCTGTAGTGCTTCCTGCACTTCTACCTTTTCATGGGCCCATTGTATCTTCACTTTTTCAGCTTTGGAAGCTTGTCATTTCCTTCACTGGCCTGGTCAGACAAATCTGAATGTTCCTTTTTCAGACGTGCATTCTCTCTCTTTACAGTCTCTAAATTAATCAGGATTTTTCCCTAAGCATCCTTAAATTTACAGACCTCTGTGCTGACAGCGTGGACCTATGTCTGGGAGATTTCCTGCTCTGTGATCAAATTACGAACCTCTCTCTGTGACCTCATAGTGTTACTGCTATTTTGCAACTTTGTTAATTTTAGACCGTTCTCTTGTCTCCCTGTTGGGGGTTACGTCACACATGAGCGCTCTGGTGCTCCCCTGGCGCGCCCTGTACACAGAGGTGACTATATACCTGTGCTTACTTGCTGGGGCTGAGTGAGAGATCTGGATGCTTCTGTCTAACTTGGACTGTTGCTATTCTGTATCTGAGCTGGTACCGATCTGGGCAACTGTCTGTTTACCTGTTTGACTATGGTGACCATCTCCCTAACTTGTGCTCCTGCCGAGCTTTGGCTTATTCTTGTTGTGAAAGCCTACTTTATTGTAATTTGGGACTTCTTGTGCTATACTGCGCCCTGCATCGTTGATGGTCGCGAGTCTACCTACCATCATCCATACAAGGCTGGACGCTGAAGCGAAGACCTACCCCAGTGTCCAGGCTCATGATTTTTATAACTCAATGTTTTTAAACTGCTGTTTTTTGTAAGGGTTAATTACCTCCCCCTTCCCTTTTGTTATCAATAAATATTTTCAATACTGCACTATGAGGGTTTTGCGCTTTTCTTTTTCTGTTCCAGTTCTAATGTACAACTTTATCATGTTGCGCTGTTTAAATTTATCTATTGTATTATACCTGTATTATTTCCTTCAGCTCAAAATAAAAGCATTGGTTAATGTAGCTGCATAGATAGCAATAGGTACCAAAGTACAAAGTAACAATCCCCACACATTCTTTAATTTAAAATTACAAAGAAAATATTCCACAAATTGCGAAAGAACAGTTACTGTAACTTTAGGAATAACAATCTATTCTAAACAGGCAATTAATTTATATTGATAGTACACCTGTAAATCAATTGCAGTGTACTGTCAATGTCCAGTGTTGTCTTTGAATAGGATATACAGCATGTGCAAGCAAGACCTACACAGATCTAACCAAATAATAATGCACAGTACTAGTTGTTGAACAAAAACTATCCTTTTCAAATAACAATTTTATAGTCGCCATATAGTTACTTTTGTTATTATCACGAATCATCAGAGTATTTGTGATTTATTATTTCTACTGAGAGTTCTCACAATGTTAAATTGATACAAAGAACAACCAAGCACCAGGGCTGATGGTCAAATGAAAAAGGTTTTCAACAGATATAGTGAATACATTTTATTCTTTATTTTTTTGCCAATGCAAAAAGTACACATTGAATAAAACTACACTTGATTGTGAAATGCAAACCCCAAAGGGCTTCAGCACAATGAGGGGTGGTATGTAGTGAGATGTGACTTTCTCACCGCAAAACACCTTAGTAGGTTTACCATAGATCTCACTTTTATACATGCTGATCCAGTAGGAAACTGCCTGGCAGTGGGGATTATTTTTGCCAACTTCAACAGATGCCAACTGCTGAGAAGCAGTCAGGTTTTAAGACTTAATGTTAATTATTCCCTTTTAACCGCATTGGGCCCTCACATCATGCTGTGTATTTCATGATGTAACCACTGCTGGCTATTTCTAAAGTGTGGCAAATAAATCATTCTAGGAATTTGAATAAATCAATGGTAAGAAATAACATGCACAGTTCCACGAAGGGTAGAACTTCCTACAGTAAAGAACGCCTTTCAGAAAGGCACTTAATGGCACAAAACTTCTACACATTTTACAAAACGCCTTCCTTTCTAAGAAATGTAAAGGTATTTACAATGCATTCACAAGCATTGCTAGCACCCAATGAAACAAGAATGTTTTGCATTTTTTTAGCATAATGATATTAATAATACTGTTATACTTATATGTAAACAACTGAAGTTACCCCATGAGAAGTTTATTTATGAGTACAAGTACTGTAAGACAAAATACATTTGTCACTGTTACCTTTTTACATTTTATTTATTACGGAGGTGTTATAATAATTGTGAGCACTGAAACTGTGGTTGCTGTGCTTTTTAAAAAATGTAATAAAAAATCATTGGCTTCTAAGATCTTAGATCCAGATTCAAAAAAGTTTGGCTAACTCAGGACTCATAATGGTATATTAACTAAATCGTTAATGGACATTATTTTCCCTGAGTTTAACGTGAATCCACTATTTTAGGCAAAAACAACGGCCATTATGTATCTCATTAGCATAGGCTTAACACAATGTTAGCATGCTGTAGTGCATAAAACATGTCAGGGTAGATAAGCATTAACATATACTAATGCACATACTCGTTAAACCACAGTTGTGACACATATATACTGTAGTACATGCTCGTTAAAGAAGCAGGCTGAACATGTGCGTTAATATTAATAACACCAATTTGCAATAAATATAGTAGTAGCATTAGCCATCATTAAAGTAAATGTGTATTATGTCATAATCAATCAAGCCTTTCAAATAAAGTGAATAAGAAGTTAATTAAAGGCTGTTTGTCAAAGCATGTGTAAACTAGACAAGATGTCACCGTGTCACTCTGAGAAGCCAGGTAGTATTAGGATGCAGAGGGTTACATCTAATATGAGATCTATTATGCGATTTATAAGAATATCTAACTATCCAAAGTTATTTGGGGACCTGTGCTATAGCACAAGTACTCCATCAATTGCTCAGGAATATCCTGGAATCTATTAATGTTTTGGGCCATGCTTTGAGAACAAAGATATGCTAAAGAGATGGGCAGACCACAAGAGGAAATGTAAGAAAAAGATGTCTGGATTCTCTCCTCTTGTCCCAGCAGAATCCAATCCTCTTGCATCCTACCTGACATTTTCAGTGACCATGCAATAGTGTACTGTGTGAGGAAAATCAGATCAACGCCAATCAAGCCCTAAAGTTCTCTTCACTAGAACATTTAGAAACTTTAACCCATAACAGTTTCTGGCTGATCTTACCAGCTGCCCATGGTACAGAATTGACTTAATTCCCGACCCCAATTCAAAAACTTGACTATTTACAATCCAAGTTCTTAAAACTCTGTGATACCCATGCTCTACTATGCAGAATAAGATTACGGGGGGCCCACTTCCGTGGGAAACAACCGACCTTATATCGCACTACCATCTTACGGATGGGTTGTGGAAAACTATAAAGTAACTGGCACTACCAAGGATCTTAATAAAAATAGATGCCGAGATGTGCCTAAAGGAGGCACCAGAGGTCCCTTTTAAGAGGCGCACAGCAAACCTTTATAGTATAATGTGGTCAGGGGTGAACTAATATACATAAAATAAAAAAGATTTATTTAATAACTTCGTTAAAATCGTGTAGTGTAGTGTGATGTATATGACACAGATAAAAATAGACTGGTAAAGTCTATAGTACTGCTCAGTTATCCTATTCACTACCAATGGTGAACAATGCTAAAGAGATGGTTATACTAAAGTTGCACTCATAAGAGAGCTATCAGGGTGTGAAGTATTGCTGCTTGTAGCTGATCACTGAGTCCAGACTAAATGGTGTACATCCGTTTGCTATCGATGCTAAGCCTCACATAGGTGTCCTGAGTATGCAGGGGATATCTGCTAGCAGAGAATAGCCAGTATGTAAAGGCTCTTAATGGGCTATACCCTGTGCTTATATCATGGACGTGGTCACCGTGGAGTCCTGAAGGCACATACCCAGCCAAAAAAGGTAAGTAAGATGGCTGTAAACTGCAGGCGGTGTCTTATACTGTAGGGCTAACAGCACATATATTATAATGTTTAATTACTCTGTATCACCAGGACTGGTGGAAATATAGTGTTCTGCACAGTTCTGTGTGTTCTGCACAGTGGTACTGTGTTTATTATTTTTATTGGAGGCATCCCTCACTGCGCATGTGTCACAGTGTGCTTGTGTGGATCAATATTTTGCACATCAGAGCAGGTGAGATCGGTACACAGTAAAAATCACCTATGGAAAACCTGACCCGTTTTTCATAGGTGATTTTTACTGTGTACCGATCTCACCTGCTCTGATGTGCAAAATATTGATCCACACAAGCACACTGTGACACATGCGCAGTGAGGGATCCCTCCAATAAAAATAATAAACACAGTACCACTGTGCAGAACACTATATTTCCACCAGTCCTGGTGATACAGAGTAATTAAACATTATAATATATGTGCTCCTTCTTCTCTGATTACTACATGTATTACTACTGTGAAGCACTATGTACATTAATGGCACTATATAAATAAAAAGAAGAAGAAGCAGGCACACGGTCTTACTCAAAAGGTGGTTTAATATGCCATAAAGTCCAACGTTTCGGCAGTCAAATACTGCCTTTCTCAAGGTGAAGGCTACCAAACACATGAAAACAGTCAAAATATATACCACCCCCCTGATACTCACCCCTCCCCATTCTGCCACATAACCAGGACGTTGACACCCCCTTGATGACGTCAGAGCTACCATATGGTGCCCCCTAGTGACATCAGACATCCAAGTCTAAATCCCTGGCAATGCAGCATAGAGCTCTATGCTGTATTGCCAGGGATTTAGACCTAGACGTCTGACATCACTAGGGGGCGCCACACGGTCGCTCTGACGTCATCAAGGGGGTGTCAACGTCCTGGTTATGTGGCAGAACGGGGAGGGGTTTGTATGAGGGAGGTGGTATATATTTTGACTGTTTTCTTGTGTTTGGTAGCCTTCACCTTGGACTTTATGGCATATTAAACCTCCTTTTGAGTAAGACCATGTGCCTGCTTCTTCTTCTTTGTACTGGAACATTTGGGACTACAGGAGCTCCCCAGGCCCAGCGCACCGGCAGCTAAGTACCCCACCTCTATTACCATTGATATTGAGTGCGTGTCTCATCCTCGTCTATGTATACTATATAAATAAAGACATACATACATACCGTGCACCCCACAACTGGAAAAATCTACCAGAGACTCAAAGCCGCCACCAGTCTAAATTCTTTCAAAACTAAAGCTGTCTCACATTTTAATCTGGTCTGTAACTGTTACATACGCCTATAATATATATTATCTTTATCTGTGCATGCAATATCTTGTATATAATGTATAACCTTGTTCACTTAATGTAACCATGTATTTGTAACCATGTATATGTCATCATAACTCTATGCCCAGGACATACTTGAAAACAAGAGGTAGCTCTCAATGTATTACTTAAGTAATAATCCCCGAAGAACAGGGCACAGTAGCTCTATACACACACACACACACACACACACACCAGCTCTACACACACACAAACTGCTGCTACACATACAACAGCACAACACACACACATACACACTGCAGCCACAATAAAAAATGCAGCCACTTACTAAACTTTGCACTCTCCCCCCCCCACCTCTACACACAACACAGCAAAACGCAGCACCTCTACACACACACACACACACGCACGCACGCACGCACGCACACACACACACACACACACACACACACACACACACACACACACACAACACTGCACCTCTATACACAACACAGCACCTCTACACACACAACATACACACACAACACTGCACCTCTATACACAGCAACTCTACACACAACACAGCACCTCTACACACAAACTGCAGCTACACACACATGCTACACCCATAAACACTGCTGGTGACTCTGACACACACACACTGGAGCTCTATACACACACAGCACCTCTACACAGATATACAACACAACAGCACACACTGCTACTGAGACACTCACACACAAACTGCAGCCACAAACAAACTGCAGACAGCCACTTGCTTCTTTGCAGAATCCCCCTCCCCCCCCCCCCCCCCATTCAACTGAATCTGCTCAGAAAATCTCAGTCAGCTCGGGAGGGGGAGGAGTCAAACCGTGGCTGATACTTTTTGACCAATATCCTGCCCTGTCTCAGAACTGTTACTTTAATCTATCCAATCCCCTGCACTGTCTCAGCTGTTCTGAAAGCTGATTGGCTGGAAATAAGCAGATTGATAACTGCATTTTGCAAGCTGCTAAAATTCCAGGCATTACTGATTGGATAATGCCCGGAATTTTAACCAATCAGAGAGCAGGGTTTTCAATAATGCCCTGAATTTTACTGCTTTAGCCTATAATTCCTGGTAAAACATTTTATAAATAAAAACTTTATTTTAAAATAAATAAAACTCTACAAACTGCAATTAGTTTTTTGCTTCCCACAGCACACAAAATGTTAGTGGGTTGACAAGTCTTAGGTACCTTTAAAATGGTGTATGGTGTCAGATTCCACAGGATCAGAAGTTGAACCCACACAGCCTCTGTTATTCAGAACAACAGCTCTAGCAGTGTGATCTAAATCTAGCTAATAGCTTGCAGTGCACACTGTTTACTAACAGCATACCTCCACAGGATATCTATTTTGTTGAGTTTAACATTGAAAGCACTTCAAGCACAGAGTAATAACATGTAATGAGGGCTCTGAGTTACTGAGGCCAGGTGAGATTAAATAAAAGATTAACAGGACATGGGCTACCTCGCTCTACTGGGTTAGAAGAAAATGGGTGCCAGGTCTGCTGCTCTAGGAATTACACAGTTATAACAAATATTCTTGGTACTATCTGGATGTTATTCAATGTTGTCTTATTAGACCAGATCTGTGTAATCTCAATTACACTGGCGACACACTTTATTCGAGCTTGGCTAGTCCCACGAATTCGGGTATACCCGGGTGTATTGAGGTTTGTGACTGTTTTCTGCCCGAGTGCATTGAGTTATTTTCCAAGCAGGGATTGAAGCATTTTATTCCCTCTGGCTGCAATACTGCACAGTATATATATATATACTGCATTACAATTCAGGAATTTATGCCATCTGGTAGACACGCGAAGCATTGCAGCCTATTAAATCCTAATCATTATCATTTAACAGATCAGCCGCCCGTCAGCCAGGCATGAACCCAGGCTGGGAAGGCAAATGCAACGGGGCTTGTCAGAGGTGAGGAGTGGCGCATTCCAGGTATCTGCCAGGTACATACCGGGTATTTGCTCGAATAAAGTGTGTCGGTGCAGTATATTGATTGTACAGGGAGCATTAAATCCCTTCTATATACCTATCGATTTAAGCGGATAGGGTCTCTTGCATTGTGGCTGAACCTCTGAAGAAGCCAACCTGTAATTTTCTGCATTATCAAACGCTCTAAATAAGGAATTTTTTGTTCTGCAAATATAAATATACATGCTTCGTTCATTACTTTTAATTTCCTTGAAAATCTCCAATTTACAAGCCTGCGGATGATTGACGGAGCTCACGGAGCATCACTATCAATTGGATTAACTATCCAGATATTTTTAAACACTCCTATTGATTGCTATCATTGTTGTTTTTTAATTCATTTAGTGATTTATGTTATTAAAGTTTGGCTACTTTATCATGCTGCTGTTATATATTACAAAACAAGCACTCACTCAACTCAGTTATAACAAATCCAGGGATTTAGTCAATTAAATAAATCAATCAAATAAATAAAAATGTCTGTGAGCTCTCTGTCAAGCACAGATGTTGTATGTAAGTGTATATCCCTGCATTTTGGTCTGTACTTGCAAATGCATACTGATTATAAGCCACACTTGTTAACCCTTACAACATCTAAAATCAATATATGGTCCACTTATGTCCACTTTTGGGCGTGTTCAGCTCTGTGTAGAAAAGTCCCTCCACCTAACACCACTTTCTTATTCTAACATCCTGCAACAAAACAAACTGCCTTCAATAGTGTAATACGTTTTTAATGCTGTAATAAAAGTAAGAGCATACGCTGCTGCATTATGTCCTTTCAGCTGTGTCTTGTCCCTCACTGGTTTCTCTTGCTTTTCTCTCACTCTGGTCGGCATCTCCGTCAGTCATAGTACATACTGTTGTACATCAGTGGATGTGACAGTCCAAATCATTTTTAATTTGTGAGTACAAAATTGGCTTATGCTCTTATTTTTATTACAGTATTAAAAAACGTATTACACTATTGGAGGCTGTTACGCTTTGTTTTGTTGCAGGATATATTTATATATGTGAAATCAGGGCACACAGTAATTTAAGTAATCCAGAGGACTGGATAGGGTGCTGCAGCACATAGAGACACATTGAAAATTGAAAAGGCAGGCACACCATATTTGCCATACTGTACTTGACACAAATGTGGTACTTTAATGATCAACGTTTTGGCTTCCCAATGGAAAAAGACTTTGCTGGGAATCTAAAACGTTGATCATTAAAGTACAGTACCATCTTTGCTGCAAGTATGGGGTGCATGCCCTGTTGATTTTCTCTCCCTGTCTCCTTCTCTCCCATTCTCCCTCTTTCCTTCGCTCCCTCTCTCTCTTTCTCCCTCTCTCCCTCTCTCCCTCTCTCCCTCTCTCCCTCTCTCCCTCTCTCCCTCTCTCCCTCTCTCCCTCTCTCCCTCTCTCCCTCTCTCCCTCTCTCCCTCTCTCCCTCTCTCCCTCTCTCCCTCTCTCCCTCTCATGACTGATGATGTTGATATACAGTATGAAGCAGTAAAGTAAGACATCATAAAATTATCAGTAGGTAAAAAAACTACAATAAAAACAAAAGAAGAGGATAACGACAAAACAAAAGATTATGTTTCAAATAATCAAAAGCTATTTACAGTACTTGAAGAGCAAATGAGATGGTTAAAGTAGGACTTGCAGAAATGCTGATAGGTCTCCTAGGGGTATGGTGTTTTTAACTTAGTCAGCAAGGCATGTAAGGTTCAAATGCTGGGATGCTAGTTGTTTTAATCACTTAGTAGTCATTCCAGTAGAAACATGCTGTATCACAAATAATGAGTTGTGGGAATGGTTGCTTTAAAAAGAAAGTGTGCAACACAAAATGTGACGATATGTCAGTCTTTGTTATATCCATTATTTTCTAAGATTTGTGACATGGAGCAAAATTCAGTCTTTGACATTATTATATTGTTTTTGCTTTAACAACTATGGAAAATGTGTGATATAATGTTTGAAAGTAAAGTAAAATTCAATTTCTACTAATAATGTGATCAATATAAATTTGCAATAAAAACAGTGCATGCTGTGGCCAATAAAACTACTACACGACTCTGTGATGGTTGAAGCTACTTGGCCTATTCCCCATGTACCAAATGCATATTGTAAGAGCCAAACAAAGTAGTCCCTGTTGTGTGTTAAAACGAAATTCTAAAACAAGTAATTGAGCTGAAACACTCATGTTTTTCCCATCAGCCAGTAACACTTTTTGTCTTAATGCAGAAAAGTCCCTCAAGAATTACACTTTATTGTTTCTTGACTAGAACTGAATAATGAGATAGCATTACGTTTCTACAAAGACTTATAAAAAGATGAACCTAGATTTTATCTTTCATTCTTCAAATGCTGTTTCCTGCTGTTAATATTTATTAATTTTCTGGCATATATGTATGATCTTATAGATATTTCAATTTCCATAAGGCATTATAAAATAACTTTATCTCCAGGTTAAAATAGTTAAAGTACTAAACTATATTGCACCCAGAGTATGTATTATATAAACTACTGTAGACAGTAACTATTTCATTTTCATACTCACATATGTGTTGTGTTTACAAGTAGAGATAAACAGCCGACAAGTTAATGCAATGTCACAAACACATTGTTATACCATATTAAAAATGATGTCCCAAAGTAAATAAAACAAATACATAGAACCGCTCTCCTTCCTTTATGAAGAATGCAGCTGGTAAAAGGATTAGCTTTACATTTATGGAATATATATTTATACATATATTTGTTTTCCAAAGTAAATAAAGTGTTGGGTTTTTTTTTCTTAAAAAAATGATAAAATAATATTGTGAAGTTGTAAATAAAATAATATCTTGACATCTATTTAAAGAAAAAAAATAGAATGAAATATTGAAAGGCATGAAGGATAACAGAAATATCCTCACTTGTACATAATTTATCAACAAAATTATATATGACAACACATATCTTTTACATGCAGAAGCAGTAACAGTAGCTTGTTACAGACTGAAGGGATATGTATCACAATATTGGTATTTGTTAACAAAACACAGAGAGAATATTTGCATCTCCATCAATATGCACTAAATACCGAGGCCGGTACATCCATTGGAGATACTGTATAGGCGGGCGCTTTGGGTGGCATGTTTTGGGGCGCAGAGGAGACAGCAGGAGACTGGAAGCATAGCTGGCTTCTTACCTCTGCTCTGCGTGCGTCCTATGCTGCTGCAATGCTCCACTGTTCTCCCTGCTACTATTCAGGATAAGAGGGGTCTAAAAACAGAGGGTGGGGGAGAAAAAATGAGGGGGGGGAAATGGAGGGAGGGGCAGTAAAAACGGAGAGGGGAGTGAAAATGGAGTGTGGGTAAAAACGGAAATGGGGGAGTGAAAACAGAGGGTGTAAAAAAGGAGGTGTGAGAAGGGGATTGAGGGAGGTGTGGATGGGAAAAAGAGAGGGATGAAGGAGTTGGGAGAGGGGTGGAGTGGATGAGAGAGAGGGTTGGAGGGGGTGAGAGAGAGGGTTGGAGGGGGTGAGAGAGAGAGAGAGAGAGAGAGAAAGGTGGAGGTGGGTGAGAGAAAGAAAGAGGTAGAGAGGAGAGAGACAAGGTGGAGGGGTGAGAGAAAGAGGTGGAGGGCGTGAGAGAGGGTGTAGAGGGTTGTGAGAGAGAGTGGTGAAGTATGGTGAGAGTCAGTGGGTGATGGAGAGAGGAGAAAGAGAGGGTGGTGGAGGGAGGAGATAGAGAGAGGTGTGGGGCAAGAGAGAGAGGGTGGTGGAGTGGAGGGGGCTGAAACTGATCTGAAGTAATATTGCTGAAAGGAATATACTGTTGAAATTAATATATTACGGAAATGGAATGGGGGGTGTCTCTGGAGAAGGATTGAAGGCAATGTTCTGTTTCCATTTTGTCTGTTATGTTTTCAGTCTCCATTTTGTGTGTAAGAGTGAGTGTGTGGTTTGAATGTGTTTTGCTCACAGTAGATTCACAACTGTGTCTGAAGTAACGCCCACATTCCTATGGTAAAGTTGTACCTGGTTACTATAGAGAATGTTTTTTAAGCCAGTTCTAACAAGGTTTTAATGATCTGTAAGATGATTGGTTTAAGACTTAAGGAGTGGTTAGTATATTTCGCCTAGTAACCTATTTTGAACAAAGGAATCAAAAATATATACAAAGGCTGTTTGGACACTCCCTGGCAGAGAGTCCTATAGACTTTGAATGTGTATGATCATACTTTGCAACAAAATTCTCATTACCAAATGAACCCATGTTTGTGAGTTTGCAAACAATGACAGCTTTGGTGACGAGGCGATGGGATTCCAAACTCTCGGACACTTGAACCAGAGGAGACATATGGCTCTCAATGCAACACTCAATGCTATGATCATTTGATAAGGTATGCACCTTTTGAAATGCCTTTAGTTTCAAATGTAGACTGTTTCATGTGGCCATGATGTCTCTGAAGTTTTATCCGGAGCCGGAATTCCGATAATGAGTATGTTATTGTAAGAACCAATTGATATCATTTGTGTGGGAATCAATTGATATAATCTTTGTGGCTTAGTGGAGTCTTTGTGAGGTAATTTAAAAATCTAGACCCAAAGGCACGTTCCGGTGCAATCACTGTTACAAATCTGTGTGGTTCTGTGTGAGCCTGTGTGAAAAATTCTGTGTGAGATAACATACTGTAAATCTGCAGTAGTTATTACCAGTGGTATTAGTGGTCTTCGTGGTAGAAGAATTCTGTTGAGGAAAAGGAGGGTGCCAGGAAGAAAAAAATTAACTCTAAATTATATTTATTGCAAGGAAAATGAGGGACTGAACCTAAAAAATCAATTCAGCTCTCATGCCTGTAGCCCACAGCTGGAGAAGCAGCTCCCACCTCTCCCTTCTTCACTGAAATTTACATAGGAGTCTGTGCAAGTCATAGTATACAAGTTAATCATTAACCTAATACTAGGGAAAGGCTGGGGGTGGGGGAAGGGAGAGAGGGTACCCTCGCAACAGCTAAGAATATGTTCTGTGGTGCTTCTATCTGGGGTAAATATGAACTAATACTTGTGAGAGAAAAGGACCCCAATGGAGAGCACTCAAACAGATGCACAATATACACAGAACAAGAGGGAAGTGTATGTGTTGATATGTGATATGTACACGTTAAAAACCATTTATTGGAGTCATAACTCAATATTAAAATAAAATAGGACGTTAAGTACCCAGATAATTGAGACTGAATAGAGCCAAAAAAGCGCAGCGAAAGTAAAAAATACCAGGTCTCAAGTGTATAGTGTAGGCTACTCCCCTTGATGATATGTGCAGGGTAGAGCCAGATGTAATCAGTACCTCCTGGAAACTGTGTCCATAAGTAATTGGTCACAGGTACAGCCACTTGTGGCTATCAGTAGTCTAGCCCAAAGGTAGTAGTGAGTGGTATATATATATATATACCACGTCACCAGGTATATACAGGTAAGTAGAACAGGTGAGTATTTACTGTAGTAAGCTCCCAAGGGACAGGCTATAATTACCAGTAATAAGGTAATCTAGATCAGCAGGTCGCTGCTATAATCCCTGGGTGGTGCTAGCAAGTCAAGCCACCATAAGAGTGTAAAGACACTCACACACACTCACTAAATTATACCTTAATGCAAATATCTTGATGGGTGTACCTGCTGTACACAAGTGACCATAAGTCCAGGTAGGTAGAAAAAATATTGTAGTACACAAGTAGTGTCTACATACACTCAGGAACAATAAAAACACGAGAGAAGCTGGTAGCATAAAAAGGCAGGCATTTGTATAGTATGGGTTTAGGGAGCGCTCCGATCACAAGCGTTAGTCCCGCCCCTTTGACGCAGTGACGTCATTACGTCAAAGGGGCGGGACTAACGCTCGTGATCGGAGCGTTCCCTGCACCCATACTAACTCCCTAACAGAGAGTTTGTTCAAAGCAATGATCTTGTGACTTGATTAATAGAGCAGCAACCGTGTATGTACTGATAACACTAAGCATTAGCCAGTGTGTATACAGCCATAGAGCAGAAGCACGGTGCCTGCCTTTTTATGCTACCAGCTTCTCTCGTGTTTTTATTGTTCCTGAGTGTATGTAGACACTACTTGTGTACTACAATATTTTTTCTACCTACCTGGACTTATGGTCACTTGTGTACAGCAGGTACACCCATCAAGATATCTGCATTAAGGTATAATTTAGTGAGTGTGTGTGAGTGTCTTTACACTTTTATGGTGGCTTGACTTGCTAGCACCACCCAGGGATTATAGCAGCGACCTGCTGATCTAGATTACCTTATTACTGGTAATTATAGCCTGTCCCTTGGGAGATTACTACAGTAAATACTCACCTGTTCTACTTACCTGTATATACCTGGTGACGTGATATATATATATATATATACACCACTCACTACTACCTTTGGGCTAGACTACTGATAGCCACAAGTGGCTGTACCTGTGACCAATTACTTATGGACACACTTTCCAGGAGGTACTGATTACATCTGGCTCTACCCTGCACATATCATCAAGGGGAGTAGCCTACACTATACACTTGAGACCTGGTATTTTTTACTTTCGCTGCGCTTTTTTGGCTCTATTGAGTCTCAATTATCTGGGTACTTAGCGTCCTATTTTATTTTAATATTGAGTTATGACTCCAATAAATGGTTTTTAACGTCTACATATCACATATCAACACATACACTTCCCTCTTGTTCTGTGTATATTGTGCATCTGTTTGAGTGCTCTCCATTGGGGTCCTTTTCTCTCACAAGTATTAATCATTAACCTAGAAAGACATTTGCTAGAATTCTAAAAAGTTGTTTTAAAGAAATTAAAGCATTAATAGATATTATGAAAGTATTCCGATTAGTTATAAGAATAAAAATAGAAAATTACATTCTTATTAAATTAGTTTTTTGTAGGAATAAGAATCAAACGTTACAGCCGCGGCCCCTTTTATTATAAAACATCACCGCATTTTTCTGGGATTTTTTTCCGAATGCTACGCACTTCACCGGGTGCATGCCGCATTCATGTTGCGTTCTCAGCCGCGGTACATGCGCGGTTCATGCGCGGTTGATGTGCGGTTGATGCGTTTATTGAGAATGGTTCGGATTTAATAGGTTGCAATTCTTCGCGTGTCCGCCAGATGGCAGATATTCATGTATTGAAATGCGCATGCGCTTCAGTAATGTGTCGACTTGCAGGTGTTTCGTTTAAAAAAGATACCACAGTGGGCTATTGTAAATTGGCCTTGGGACTGAAGGAAGAGGTTACAATAATGTATCAATTTAGGCTTTTCATATTAAAGAAAGACAAAGACCAGTTTCTGTTATTCTCCAGAGTCCCACTGCCATGAGTGTTCAAGTGCAGCCCGTGTTTCAAAAACCCGACAGAACGTACGCGTATTTAATATGGGCCGCGATTAATGCAACAGATGATAAGATGGCAACAGTTGTTCAAATTTATCAGTATTTTATCGAAAATAATGACTTTTATAAATTTTCGCCAGCTCCTCATGTGTGGAAGCGTGCAATAAGGAAAAGGTTATGTAGCGATCCATGTTTTTATCGTATTGATCCCGAATTTATTGGAGGGTATTGGTGTGTATCACCGGGTGTTTCCTGTATCTATGATCATGCAGACGGCAAAAGGCGAAAGGTCGTGTTAAAACCAACTAAGAAACGACAGTCGCTGGCAAGCAATGCGCCAGCACCAGCACAAGCTTCCAATAACGGTCCCACCATCAGTGCCAAGCCTTGCTGTCTGTCCACGCACGGATACCTGCAACCTGAGCCGGATTTCGCGTGCAGTTTCGAGCAAGCTTGCATGTACCTAAGCGATTTCCAGCCTCATCAGCTGACTACAGGTGTAGTAGTCCCGCTGCCAACTGTCAACGTGTATGATCAAAAATACTGGAATGGCAGTGGCCCGGCGCCGGCGCCAGCTGAATGGGAAATTCTATGGTGAGTAATGTTGCCGTATTTTTTTCTGTTTTGTTTTTATTTTGAAAATATCAATATCGGTGCGATTCAAAAGTCAAGCGATTCTCCTGTAAGCAATATCATTGGCTGAGCGGCTTCTACAATACGGTAGATACTGAACAATTGGTGGAAAGCTAGGCGCATGCGCATTGGAACCTTCTTGAAACGCATATGCATGTCATCACATCGACGGTAGGTGCATGCGCATGTGAACAGGAGACGCCCCCCGAGAAAATTATTGGTGGGACTGACTGGGAACTTCTTTAGGGGACTGACCATTACAGTAAAACTTTTCTTTTTGTTTTTCCTTAGAAAAGAAAATGGCAACTGGAGGGATTTCGATGGATAATATCGCTTTGTGTAACAATGCCTGCACAGAATCGCAGGCACAGAAATGCCTGCCTGAATCGGATTTAAAAAACCACGTACCGGAGTCTACAGTTTAGTGGCCATTGTTATTGATTAGGATAGAATACCTGAAACAGTATGCTGATGTTTTCCGACCGTACAGTATACAATACTTTTTTATATATACTGTATAATAAACCCGTAAAATAAAAAGTATGCATTTATTCTACATGTATTACAGTACATACAGTATGTGTCTTCTATACAGTACCAGTAAATATTGTACAGTACAGTATGTGTCTTCTATTTTTTTTAATACTCTTGTGAGTGCAGTACTGAGCATGCCTACAGTATACAGTACAGTATGCCTGGACAGAAGTGTACATTCTAGAAACACTGTATTTTGTTACAGTATCAAAGGAGCCAATGGAACAATTTAAAACAAATTAACATGTTCTTTTATTGGTGGAGTAAGTACAAAACATTTATTTACAAATACTGTACAATGTAAAAACATTTTAAGTGCACAGCAATTCAAAACATCAACAGGTGTATGGTTTACTGCTAGTGAAAACATTTATGTACAGAAAGTAAAAACATTTACAGTCAGTCAGTATTGTTTACAGTCACATGTTGTTATTAAAAAAAATCTTTATTCATAAAATATACAAAACACAACATCTCCTTTATTAAAGAACGGCAAGTCAAAACATTTACAGTGGGATGGTGTGCAGAACAGTCAGTCAGGCCTGCACAACTACAGTCCTCGAGGGCCGCAAACAGGCCCGGTTTTCAGGATAACCTTTGAAAACCTGGCCTGTTTGCGGCCCTCAGGGACTGGAATTGTGCAGGTCTTGTGTAGAGTAAATAAAAACATTTATTTATTAATACAAGTTAAAACACACAACATCTCCTTTATTTAAGTACAGCAGGTCAAAACATGCACAGTACAGTTCAGCACAACAGTATGGTCTTACCTGTTATTAAAACACAATGGCAAGCATTTGATATTTTTTTCTTTGTTCCTGATAAAATAAATATTTATTTACATTCATGCTAATCACAATCATTGATAACAACCCCCCCCCCCCACCACCACCACAACACCTACAGTACACCAAAGAAAAAGAATAAATGACAAAACAACAAGAATCAGTTAATGGTTTTTTAACTCTCAATTCTCACAGTGCTGTGCAAATCAGATTTACATATCAAATTCGAGAAGGGATTTTTCCAAAGCGTTACCGCAAACAAAGCCTCAAAGTGTTGGAGGGGGGGGGGGGTTGGGTGAGTCATGTGCAGTTATCAGCTAGCTCCCATCTCAAAGAGGATTACACGCAGGCGCAGTGAGGTCACGCTCGGCTACGGACAGATTAAAAACACAATGACAAGCTTCAGAAAATGAATGACTCTGTGGAGGTGTCTGTCGATAAGAGTTTCAAATCCTTGAGCGAGCCTTGTGTGTGTTCGTGGGGGAGGGGGCTACAGGGTACAGCTGCATGAAGTTCAAAGATAATGACATACTTTAATTTCAAAAGGCAGTTCATCATAATAATATGATCCCTACACCCCCAATTACAGTACGTAAAAAGCACACAAATCAACCATATGCAGTCAAACGCACAGGGTCGCAGTCAAAAGGTACAGCACAGATTGAATATCGTAATATCAAGATGGTTTTTGCAGGCATGTGGAGAAAATAAAAATATTTTTTTTTTTTTTGGTCACTCACTCAAGCAAGCAGTGGTGGGCGAAGTTACAGGCGCATGCGCAGTAATCACCTGCTGTCAAGCAGGAATGTGATTGAAACAAGAAAGACACACATTCAAAGGAATGGTACTGCACTGTAGATAAGATAAGAAGTTGAAATACCCTGCAGTGCAGTAAATTATTCTGTGTGTGTCCGAGCGAGGGGATAACGCTGTATATGCCGAAATGTGACACTGTTACAGTACTGTACATGCCTATGCGTTTCAACTATTTTCAAATGAGACATACAGTACAGCACTGCAAATGCATGTATACTGTAAATATGAAATTTACAATTACTGCGCGCGCACACGCAGACTGTGTACTGACGTAGGTTGAACCGCGAAGGTATTAGACTTCCAAGACAACAGCTCGCGAACGCCCCCCTGAGTTTTTATACGGCATTGCAGTATTGCAGACAGCGAGAATAAAATTCCAAAATCACGAGCGCTAAAATAACGCAATTCACTCCGGATCAAAAAAAAAACGCATCTGACCGAGATTATCAGAGAGCCGTGGATCCAGCCGATTTAGGCTAAAGGCAGCCGCCACTGTATTTAGGGTTTTTTTTCTCTTCAGCAAAATGTAGGTAAACAGTGCACTAATGTTTAGAAATAAAAAAAAGCCCAGTAAGTCTTTGATAATCTCTTGGAAGAGGAGTGTGAGGACATTTCAGATCTTGAAATACACTTTCTAAATTAGAAAAATCTTTATTCCAAAATGTAAGAACTTGGTGGGACATAGCCTCTCTAGAAAACTACACAAAAGTAAAAAGGAATCCAAGAGGATTAAGGATCCAAAAAATTCCCACCTTTGGATTCCAAGATTCAGACTTTGAAAACAAATGGAAATTAATTTTGGATGACTGCTCATATAGATTAATCGATCTGATCATCCAATTTAAGAATAAAGTAAAGCTCAAAATAGATTCTGAAATTAAATTACTACAGACTAAAATGCAACCATATTCCACCATGGATGGGTTTGACGATCTGGGTGAATGTTTATCCAATAATATTGACAAAATGGAGAAAGATATTATGCTCAACAAGCAGGGTAAATTTGAGGGTGACAAAATGGACTATGATAAGAAACAAATTTATACATGGAAGAAGCCACGAACTGCTAGAAGGTTTACAAACGCTACGCCATCTAAATCTAACACATTTTCTCAACAAAAAAAGTTGCATAAATCTATACTAAAGAAGAACAAGTCATTTACAAATTCTACTAGTATTGATTCAGGTGTATCTGATTATGACCAATTTCCCCACTCAGTGTCCTTCTGCAGTCCCAGTGATGAAGAGCAATCCAAACAGGACGGGAGCCATAGATCACGTGTGTTCTAGGGGCCGGATTCGGCAGATATCAATGAGAAAAAACGTTCTTGTATGCAAAAACCAACACAATCAAACAATGGAAAAGGACAAGGGGGGGGGGAAGAGGAAATACAAATGATCAGAAACAGCCTCAAAAGAAATGGAAGAACAACTAAACGATACATCGGGAGTAATCAACATTTCTAATATTGACTTATCTGATTCAGAACTTTCCTTACTTATTAAAGGACTGAAATTCGCACCTAGCATGAATTTACATATTTTTGAAACCATAATAGATTTGCAGAAATTTGTTTGCAAGATTACATTAAAAAAAAAAATTCCACAACCAATCTGTTAATACTATGCGGGACACACCATTGTAGAGGATATCCCGGGGGATCCAAGTCTCAATTAATCAAATTGGGACTTTAAGGACTTGTGCAGACTTCAAGATTTGAATGACCTATTAAATGAACAAGTTATTGAGGCAGATCCATGCAATTTTTTGGGTAGATTGGGTTCCGGGCTTTAAAAAAAGTCTATTTTTTATCCCACATTTGTAAAGGGAAATTATATCTCAACATTTGAAAAATTAGTTGAGAGAGATCTTATTCTACTCTCTAATGGATTTAGCTTCAATATGTCTCCATTACAATGTTAGAATTTTTGCTTCAGTTTAGTTTTTCAGGTTTGCATTTATCAATATCCTTTTATTAAGTACTTATTTAGTAATTTGAATATTGTTACCATGGTTTTTGGTGTAGTTGTGTGTAGGCATTTCTTGTATAAGGTGGACTGTCTAATTTTTTGTAGGAAATGACATTAATATCAATAGGTATTTAGATTGTTGAGCATAGTATTTGTGCTCTTAATTATATATTTTTGCTGTTACTACAGATCAGACTGGTCCACTGATATATTATTTATCCTTACTATGTGTCATCTTTGTATATGTACATAATACTCATCAGGTTAATTATTGACGTCCAATATTAGTGTTTAAAATTACACTGATAACAATAATTATACCATTCATTGCCCATTTCGCAGACACTTGTGTTTTACACTTATTTGGTGTGTTATCCTTCACTTGGAATTGTATCCATATCTTTTGGATATATACACCTTAACATTTACTCACAATATTGCAATCATGTAATTATATGTGTTTGCTACATTCCATCATGTGAGTCCATAGTTCAGATCATTTGTAGAGTTTACTTTTATAAACATAATTAATTTGATATGTGTAGCCCTGGTAAGAAATTGGGCTATATGTCTTTCCTCCTTCTGTATAAGCTCTGGTAAGGGCAGGCTGCCAGAAGTTATCATGGGTTTCCCCCACTTCAAGCCCTGCCCTTAGTGGTGGAGGTAGGCCACCTGACCCTGTGTCCAGGCAAGAGACACAGGGGAGGGGCCTGCTGAAATCATAAAGAGCAGGGCACTTTCTATTTAGTGTCAGTCTTAGTCCAGGGTCCTAGTTCAGTTACAGAGGACTCTGTGACTGAGTAGTTAGTGAGTGTAGAGTTAGAGGAGAAGCCAGCAGCCTATGAGTAGAGCTGATGGAAGTATAGTCAGGGAGGTGGACCAATTCCTCTCACCCTGCCTAGGGGGTGAGGGAAGAGCTAGCCCCACCCTGGGTGCCCTGGGCCTGGGGTGGTGGCAGGGAAAGAGACCATCCTATGGGAGAGCGGTCTGGAGGAGCTGACAACCTGTACTTGCCTGAACATACTGCTGCTGTTGTTGCTGTTATTGCTGCTACTGGTGCTGGTGAATAAAGACCTGCTGCTTTTAAGAAAGAGCTATCGTGTGAGACTGGAATCTCTCTTCCCTGTGTGGGAATTTTCTGGAAGGATTCCACCCCGCGTTCCTGGGGCTTACCAGAGATGGAGGCGCTGAACCACTAGATGAAACGAAGGCATTCACCCCAGAAACCTTATCCTGTCTTCCCCCATACCATCGTGGAAGACTCAGGCCCTCCTGTTGCCAGCAGGTATGCACCACACTCAGACATGTAGCCAGGCCCTAGTACACCTTAGGGGGTCCAATCTGCGACTGGGTGGGAGTCCATGGGCTACATATGCAAATTCCTTTACATGTACAGTGTTTGTACTAAACCCATTATGGATGTTATCATCATATGTTCCACATTGTTTTTATTTCATAGATTTATTTCTTTGTTTCTTGATTTCTCTACAAAAAATATTTTGTTTTCAGAATGAGGTTCACGTTGACGTGGTTGACGTCATCACGTTTTTGTATACGGCACATAGCATGGATTCATTTCCGGGTTCGCCGACTATACTTAAACCAAGTGTTTATGAGTAGTTACCACACTTTGATAAAGCTCTTTGGAGCGAAACGTCAGTGTGATCTTCCACCTGAAAATAAATGGTTTTTTAGTTCACCCTCTTTGACTGTTCGTGGTGCTGCGTTTTTGGCTGTCTGCCATGTTTGTTCCTTTCAAATTTTGTTGACTCTTGCAGAGACTTCTGACCTGCAACAGGAGGAACAAAACACAGAACCCCAGCAAGCACTTTTTGGGAACCCCTGAGCCCCCACAAAATATATATATATGTATATAAGTGTCGAAATGGAGTGCTATTGTGCGTGGCATATGTATACAACAGACGACAGAGAAGCCCAATGCTACATCCAACATGACAGAAATACAAAGTAAAATACTTATATATTCTCTTGAAATAGGGTAATTTAGTTTAACCCTTTGGCCAAAGCGTTGTAAGCTTGCGAGCCGTGACAAGGCAGACACCTGTTCGCAAGGCAATGCAGAGACTGTCTCCTGCAATGGGATCTCGGCTACTCTGACGTCATCAATTTTCGGCCGAGATCTCGCGTGAAGACGGAGCTTGCCGATGACGTCACCGCTCCTTCGCGCCAAAACTATTGAGGTTCCCGCTCCGCTCAGAGGAGGACCGGGTCAAGATGGCTGCCGTTCAAAATCAGCATACGGATCCGCTCCGGGTTAAAGCTGGTAACTGGCAGGAGGGGTATGTCTAGGTGACAGCTGGCATTGATGAGATAGCAGATATGGACTGGGGTTCACTCCGGGAGATATGTAAGGTTGTGGACTTGTGTTGTGAGTGTTCAGTTGGAGCCTGAAGCCTCAGGTGCTGCATGCTGTTTAGCATCGGTGGCCCCTGCTTTGTTCCATGAGGGAGTAGGGGGGTTGGTGTTAGCGGTTGGGGGGTGTGCTGGACTATGGTTGGGGGGTGTGCTGGACACCGAGTTTGGCGAGGAAGCCCTCTCCGTCTTCCGGATTTTTAATTGAAAGGAGGGCACACCATTTTTAATTGAAAGGAGGGCACAAGGAAACAGCCATCTAAATCTGATGTTGTGCTCTCGGAGAACTTTTGTAATAGGAGCCAGAGTTTTTCTTTTGATCAGGGTAGTAGGGGCCAAGTCCTGGTACATCTGAAGCTTGACCCCCTCGAACTCCAGGGTCTTAGTTTCCCGGCCAATCCTGCACACCTCCTCTTTGGTGCGGAAATGGTGAAATCTTGCCACTATATCCCTAGGGGGGTCACCACTCTGAGTTTTCCCATGCAGAGCTCTATGGCAGTGGTCCAGCAATATCTCAGAGTCTCGCTTATCTGGAAAAAGGTGTTCCAGCCACCTATTGTTAAAGTCCTCAGGATCATTTATATTTTCAGGGACCCCCGCAGCCTGATGTTGCACCGCCAGTCATGGTTTTCAGTGTCCTCCGCCTTGCCCTCAAAGAACCTGACTCTGTCGTTCAATGCAGTGATTTGGTCATGTGTTTGAGCTAGGACAGTAGTTGTCTCATCCATTTTGGTTTCAATGGAGTCAGTTAGCTCCCCGAGAGCATCGAGGTCCTTTCTAAGCGCCCAAAGTTCTGTCATGAAGAATTTCTTCATATCTGCACAGAATGCCTTTAGGTCCTTGCGCCGGACTGTCTCTTCATCCCCCTCCTCCTCTATGAGAGGATCCATAACAGGGGCCTTGTCTGATGTCTGCATAGGGATCTCCTTACCTTCGGCTGGGGGCACTTCACTTTTCCTGAAATAAGTGGTTACCGGTTGGCTTTTGGTCCGAGCTGATTTACTAATCGGCATATCTGAATGTTTATGAGTGCTGTGCTGTATAGCGATCAGGTAAATTCACGCTTCTGCCGCTTATAATTACTTTAATAGTGCCGGTGGGAGAGGAGCACTGAAATCAGGTCTCCATTCACTCCGACGGCCAGCAGGTGTCTCTAACACGTGCCTCTTTTAACTGTTTTTTTGCTGTCGTCTGAGGATTAGCAGAAGGAGTTGGAAGTCAAATCTGGCATCCATATCCTGAGTCACCTGTGTGAACATAAAGACAGTAAGCTGTATTGTATTTTGAGACACAAGAACACGTCTGAAATGTTGCAACACTTTATAATGTCTGCAGTACATTTATCAAAAATTGTTTGTTTGTGACATAAAGTGTACAATTGTTCTATGCATATGTGCTTAAGAGTTTAAAAAATATGTTTTCAAATCACCTAAGAGCCGTCCTATTCAAAACATTGAGCAATGGATGA
The DNA here is from genome assembly GCF_040206685.1 of Ascaphus truei. Classification (NCBI taxonomy): domain Eukaryota; kingdom Metazoa; phylum Chordata; class Amphibia; order Anura; family Ascaphidae; genus Ascaphus; species Ascaphus truei. The sequence goes on along the minus strand of NC_134485.1, from coordinate 399,625,421 downwards.
ATGACTTAAGATATGTGCATCGTGACATGATGCTTCAAAGCCAGCAACTCCATTTGCATTGCAGCCTCCCATATCACTTCCATTTCATTCTCTGGGTTGGACTAATGCTACATGCGAGCAGTCTATTGCAACCATCACATTGGGAAAACCTGCTAATCGGTAAAGCCCACTTTTTATCTCTGGCAACTCCAACCTCTCACAGAAATTGATTGAAAGAATTCGAAAACCTAGACTGCACTATTTCACTGACTGCAGCAACTGTACTCTGAAAGGAACCCAAGGTTAAGAATGTAATGAACTCAGTATTTTCACCTGGTCAGGAACAGCATGACTTCTGCCAGTGCGTGACTCCAATTCTTGTCTTATATGTTTATAATGAGCCATAATAGAAGCTGTGTTCACTCTGAGCCTGTCAATCACCTACTCATCTCTAAGGCCCTCTAGAGTCTGATAAGGCTGATCAACTCTGGCTGGCCTAGGAGGCACCACTCTCAGCTTACCAGCACCAGCACTCCCCCCACCAACACCACCACCACCTCCAACATCCGCAGCACCAACATTCACATCACCAACATCCTCGCTCTCTGTCTCAAATATCTCAATTAACCACATAACAACCTCCATCTTTCCCATAAACATGTGTGCAACAGGACTTCCTTTTATACCTAGCTAATTGGTCATCACACAAATGTGCTTAAATAATTGGTCAACCAAAACACTTTGTAGTAATAATGAGAATGTGGTGAATTCTCAACTTGGACGGGATAAGTGCATTTAAATTTCTATTAGCCACTTGAGATACATGTATTGTGTTAATAATCTACTTCTTTACTTAAACGTTGTATCAAATGCATTTAAGATTTGCATTTAAATTATAGTGATGTGTCTAATTCGCTTTTGTTATCAATCTGCATTATATAATCTCTATTTGTCAAGAAGAAAATGTACTCAAGCAGCTCAGTAATTGGGGGGTCAATAGGTTTGTATGTTAGGAGAAATGTATATTGATTGTAGGAACTGAAAGATGTGCATGATGGGGGTTGCTAATTAGATTAAGTGGACTGTGTGACCTGTTTAAGACAAAAAAAATATTGTTGTGGTGTTTTCATAGGTTTATTTACTGAGTTCTTAGTAATATTTGTATTATACATGGCAGAATGTATGTATGTTGTGCCCAAAAATACATCAAGACATTTTTGTTAGAGCTTAGTATCTTTTAACGCATGAACTTCATGATACATTATCAGATGTACTGATGCAGCCACGAGTATCCGAACACTTGCCTGGGAAAATCTGGGGCAATACCCCAGTAATGCTGCAACATTTCTGTGACATTTCTGCAGACAGACTAATGGCCCATCGTATTAACACAGCGGGGGTCCCTGAGACTGCCAGGGACCCCCGCTGTGTTAATCTGATGGGCTATTAGTCTGTTTGCAGAAATGTCACAGAAATGTTGCAGCGTTACTGGGAGATTGTCCCAGATTTTCAAAGGCAAGTGTTGGATACTCGTTACTGCATCTGTATCTGTTGATGTGTTTCAGCCATTAATATGTTCCATATCTTTGTATTACACAGTAATGAAATGTACTACCCTCAGTACATTAATCTGCTCTTTACCCTTTTAGGCTACTTGTAGAAATAATACACTGATAATCAGGGCCTGGATTTAGGCAACACTATCTTTCGGAACTATGTAAAATGGATGTTGGTGGCGGAGCACTACAAAAACGGCTTGCGAGGCATAGGTTGGAGATGAAAAAACTGTAACTTAACCAAAATATACATACAACGACAGGCAAAGAGGACCCCTAACGCGTTTCACACCGAAGGTGCTTTGTCTATAATTTGGAAGGTCTGACATATGGTAGCGTTCTTCCCATGCGTTAACATGAACAGAGGTTTGATAATCACAGTTTTTAAGTAAACTGCTTATTGCCATATGATTTGTTAGTGTAAACCTAACGTCCGTTCAGATTTATCGATCAGCTATTTTTCACGTAAATGCAAAAACAACATAACATAATGTACCTTTGGGGATTTGCATTATGAACAATGATACGTAAAATGGTAGTAGCATTAGGATAAAAATGTAACTCACTTCTGTGGATCTACTCCGTAGAGAGATGCACATTTGAGATACTTGGGAAATATGTTAACTTAAATAACTTTAATATACTTGATAAGATCATCCTATTATTTGTTTTTTTTAGTGTGTTTGTTGTTTTATGAAATGAGAAAACATTTGCAAAATGTTTGAAGTTCAAAAAATATTACTCACAGTTTTAATTATTTTTTTCCATAAATTTTTAGAAATCCAAAACCAAAATGAGTAAGTGTGGCCACACTTATTCTGCAGTTATGCAGAATACAAAGTATTACTATTACATAATTCATACTGTTTACTGCCTTATTTCTAGAGTTAAAATTATTTATAGTTCGCTACTACACAATTATTCTGAGGGTTATCCTATACGTTTCAATGTATATTCATGAACAGTACCATATGTATAAACTTGAGTAGTATTTTTTTTTAAGATTGAATTTCCTTATTCAACAAGTTTCTGTGGCAACAGATTAGCTCCCTTGAAAGGGAAGAAACACATCTGACTAATGCAAAGAACAATCTACAACATGAAGGAGAAGAACAGCTGGGAGTTTGAAAAGTGTAAGCTAACATGTCAGACAGTAGCCAGACAATGTGAGGCAGGCACTGTCTGAAAAACCGGCAACATAGCATTGTCAGCAAAAGCCTAAAATCAGGCCAGCTGTTTGTTTTAATCAAGGCTCCAGGAAATGCTAATTTTGAGAATTCAGCACGATGATCTAACCAAACAGAAAGAAAAAAAGAATGGAAGGTTTCCTGTTCCTACAAACAAGTACAGTAATCTTGGTTTGCACTGGCCACAACAGAACTACCTAATGCATTGAATCTTTTCTTGGATTGTTCTCACTACCTGTTGGTGTTACTGTACACAACTCCTAGGCTCTGATTTTCAGAGCTTTGTTATGTATGTATGCTAGGGGTAAACACTACATTCAGCAATGAAGGATTATGCTCAGCCAATTTACCAGAGGGCTGGCTGAGCATATAAAGGGCAGGTAGCCAATGAGCAGCCAGCAAGCAGCTGCCACAAATTAGCATCAACCGCCCACTCGGTATACAAGCGCCCAATCAGTAGTCAGGAGGCGGAGTTTGCCGCAGGTTTAGGTGATCCTGGGTTAGGGTTGAGTTTTGGGATTAACCCCTGCGTGATCTTCGTTGTGCGGCGCCTGCGTGTGGTTTCCTAGTCACGTGGTGCAGCACATGTGTCGTCACGGGACGTGGCGCAGGGGCGGGGGCTGGGCCTAAGCCCAAACCTAGAGGTATTCCCATGCCTGGTAGTGCGGGCCTATGGGTGGCTTCCCTTGTCTGAGGCGCATTACCCGTGTCATCACGGGACCTGTCGCGGAGGCGGGACATAACGCCGATCCTCACAGTTCTAAAATGAGAACTTGGACCTCGTGTCTGACTTAGTCTCTGCAGGGCAGGCTTTCTTAGCTTCAGACACGAAGCCAGTTGCTCTGATATCCGTAACAGAGCAACTTTGAAAACTACGCCCGTTCTTTATCTACTCAAGCCACAAGATCATCTGGTTCTCTGACTCGGCCAACTTCTTACATTCTGTTCGCTGTTCTATGATCAGCATGGAAGTAAGAGGAGCGACCAATCAGAGCATGGGAATTCCTTCCCAATAGCCAATAGAAATTGGGGCTCATCTCTTGGCTGATGTCAGAGGTTGAGGCGTGCCAAGCCACCTCTAAAAGCCGGGTGGGTGGGAATTATGTATTAGATAATGGGAAATGCACCTACGAGCTGTATCTCCCCCAGCTAACTCATTGCCACTCACTGGGCAGGCTCAGCCAGGTCTGGCAGACACAAAAGGTTTCCCCACAGGGTTCCCTTTGTTCTCCGTACCTGGCAATTTGCCCTTCCTTGCCCCCCAAACGGTTTTGTCACCTTTGGACATCCTCCCTCCTTTGAAATGTGGATATCCTCCCTCCTTTGAACTGTGGGCTGATTGCATAGACATTTATAGAAAATGCACCAAACACAATAAAATATGTTGGAATACAGAATATGACTTGGGGGAACCCATACCTGTGAGGGAAATCATGCCTGCTTACCGGGGAGAATGAAGGGACTACTGATAACTTAGGCCCCCGAAATCCTGCAAACAAAATAACTACATTTCCACCCAAATATCCCACCTAAAGCATATACTCCTGAAGTTTCAGGTGTCTGGGGCAAGGGGAACATGTAAAGTGGAAAAGCAGGGTTCACTTTAACTTTTACAGGTTACATTACATGGCCCCTGAGTTATAGTGCTACTTAGTTACCAGGGGTAACAAGTCGGGCTTAACCGTTATTATGCAGACCAGCTACCTCCTACCGTCACAGTGTACACAGGGAATTATTATAATTTAGTGGTAGTAGTCTCTATAAACTCTCCCTGACAAGGTTTAGACTTGCTCACAGAGTGTTAGCTCAGCGGGTTTACCTTTGATCTCAGGGTCTTCTTCTTTCCTTGTAGGTTCAGGCGAGGGCTGTAGAAGCAGTGTAGATAGGTGCAGTAGACAATAGGGAAAAGAGGGCTCCAGGAACTTTTCAATGATGATGCTTTATTTGGTTGCAGCACATATTCCAGCATAACAGGACAGGCTTTCAAGTGAACAGGCATTTCACCAGAGTAACCTCTACCCCTCTAGACAAGAGTTCCACGCAAGCTTTAGCCTCTAGTCCACCTCAGGCCTTGCATTGAACAGAGGAGCCTGGTATACTGTACCAACCTCCCCTGCAAGAGTGGTCTCCAATTGGTTCCTAGTTCCTAGTCCCATGCATCTCTGGAATCTCACCCTGTCTGTTGTCCAAAGCCAGGAGGGTTTTCAATGTTCAACCAGCCTGGTCTCTTCATAGTACCCTCAGTACTCAACCTACTCCCCAAAGGAGTAGGACTGAAACAGCACTCCCTAACCAATGGCTAGGGCTGGACTGGAACACACCTCACCCCATAAGGGGTAAGGCAGGAACAGCACACTCACTAAGTAGCACTGACTCTAATTTGGAGTAACCAAGATCTTTATACAGGAGGAGGGGCCAGACTATTCTGCTCCAGTAACTGGGCAGAACCAAACTGTAGCTAGGCCCTCATCCTGTCATGTGGTCCCAGCAGCTCACAGACCCACACATGTGCCTGTAAGTTGCTACAATAGTTGCAACATCAGGGGATGTGACTTCACCAGGTTACTGCTATTAACCCTAGCACTGCCTGCTATTACCAGGACCTACTGTATATGCCAGGCTATGGAAAATAGCAGGGGCTACATAAGAAAGGTCTTTAAGTTGAAGAGAAATTGTGCCAGTCAGATATTGAGGGGAAGGGCATTCCAGAGGTGTAGGGCAGTGAGTAAGGTTTTAGACGGAGAGGGATTTAGATACAAAAGGGGTAGATGAAAGACATCCTTGAGCAGAATGCAAGAGTCAGGTAAGTGTATAGCAAGAATTTAGGGCTAAGATGTATGAAGGGGCAGAAGATTGTATAGCCTTAAAAAAGAGGAGGAGGGAATGAAAATTATATCAAATATTAAGGAATACATATTACAAAAACATACCAATCTCTTTATACCCATAACTACTCCAATTTAATATCACAAATCAAGAAGGATTTAATGTCCTGGAATAATTACCAGATATCCTGGTTGGGACGCATGGCTTCGCTAAAGATGAACATACTCCACCGGCTGTTATACTACTTTCAGATGCTTCCAATAACAGTTCCACAATCAGTGATAAAAGAACTACATTACAAAATAACATATTCATATTTATATGGCAACATAAAGCCCCAAGAGTTGCAAGATCTGTGTTTAGAGGGAGAGGGGGTTGGCCCGGTATTAAAGGGGTTGCACCCCATATGGCCACCCCCTGACCTCACCAGGGAGGGAAGGGGTTAGCTGGACTGCGGTCCAGGCAGGTGGGTTACACCTTGTCATGTTATGAAAATGTATGTTCCCCTGTTCCCATGTTTTATTATAATCCTGTATTTTAAAGATGTTTTAAAGTGCATTTCTGTATCTCCAGTTCTGGAGGTCGCAGAGAGTTGATATTTGGATATTTAAAAACTGGCAAATTTCGACCCACTGAGCCCACCAGAATGGAACTTATTAATATGTGTAGATATTAAAGTATATATATGGTATTTTGGATCTGATCTGAAAATGCAGACTCCATCTGCTAGGCTAATAGGTCATGAAGGGCAGCCGGCTGATTGAGACTAAGCACCGTGATCAAAAGTTAACTGCCTGATTGTTTACATCAAGTACTAATCAACCGATCAAGTACTAATCAACAGACTGCCACTCTTATTGTTACCTGAGGGTGGAGAATCATCAAACTGGAGTGGTTTGTAAGTGTTATGTCTACACCTACAAACAATGCAGATACTTCATTTGATAGACTGGTCGTCGCCCCTGATTTAATTATGGGGCTTCCCATAGAGTCCCAGTATACATGGGCTAATTAGCTGGGGGGCATGGGTTAATCTGTGACTCCACGTTAGGGATTGGATACAGATAATTGTTCACCAATAGTCTATATTCAATGTTATGAATAGGGTTACACAGATATATAAACTGTGTCAACCCTACAGTTTTTAGTTCTTCTTCTGATACCATCTTGAATGTCACCAGATTGCTGGAGAATTGGTAGCTGATACTTCTCCATCCCCCAACCCTAAGTAAGTGTTACCTTCTTGTCTGTTAATTGTACTATATTGCTGTGTTCACCTTATTTAAGGAATAAATTATATTTTATTATATCTAAGCCTCGTTCAGTTCAACCCAGATATTTGGTGTTCATTATATCTTGTCATAAGCTACTGTGACACTGTGCTTCTAGCACCAAAAGAAGGTGGAGGCCTTACCAGATCTTAAAAACTACTACCAAGCAGCACATATCAGGCAGGTAGTCATGTGGCATTCAGCCCCACATATCCACAAATGGGTGTGTGACTGTAAGGGGGTAACCAGGCTATACATTAAAGGTTAAGCCCATCTGGTTACCCCTGAGAACTATGGGTCCCTGGCAGCTACCTAGCACCATAAGCCAGAGGCTAGGTATCATCACATGTAAAAGTTAAAGTGTCCCCGGCTTTTCCACTTTTCAAGTTCCCTTTGTCCCAGACTCATGAAACTTTCTGTGTGTAAGATTTAGGTGGGATATTTGGGTGGAAATGCAATTGTTTGGTTTGCAGGAGTTCGGGGGTAAAGTTACCGGTAGTCCCCTAATTCTTCCCGGCGGGCAGGCATGATTTGCCGGTATGCGGGGTTAATTATACTGGGGCTACACAGTGTCCCCCAGACTCCTGGTTTTCAAGCCCGATATCCTAGTCCTATTTCCCGTACACATATTGGTCCCCCCAAGTTATCCTATGTATTAAACCATGTTTTATTATGTTTTATGCATTTGTTATAAGTCTTTATGCTGTCAGCCCGGGCATCTACCTAGGCGCCAGCATGTCTGCATAGAATCCATAGTTCAAAGGAGAGAGGATGTCCAGAGGTGAGAAAATAGTTTGGTGGGCGAGGAAGGGTGATTGTCCATGTCCGAAGTACAAAGGGCAACCTGTGGAGACACCTTTTGAGTCTGCGAGACCTGGTGGAGCCTGCCCAGTGGGTGGCAATGAGTTAGCTGGGGGAGATACAGCTCGTAAGTGCATCTCCGATTGGCTAATTTGTATTTCCCGCCCACCCGGCTTTTCGAGCCAGCTTGGCACGCCTCCTCCTCTGATGTCAGCCAAAGGACGAGCCCCTATTCCTATTGGCTGGTGGAAGGCAATTCCCATGCTGTAATTGGTCGCTCCTCCTACCTCAATGCTGAGGATAGCTCAGCGGAGTGTATGTAAGGAGATGCCCAAGACCATCTAGGGACTTGTGTCGATGAAGCTAGGGCGGGCTTTTCAAAGTTGCTCTGTCAGGAATAGCAGAGTATACAAAAAAACGCTAGATTGCGCTCTACTAATCCCAAAGAAACAGTGATAGCAATTAATATATCAATAGTAGTTAAGAAACATTCAATATGTGTAGAAAAATAGTGAATCATATAAAATAAAAAAAATGTGAAAATAGAGGCAAAACCACGTATCACTCGACCCTGTAGAAAAGACTGTTTCAAAAGTCTTGAAGATGCACTGCTAGTTCGAGATCTTGGGGAGCGTTGCCGAATGCCCAAAAAAGAAGATAATGGGGATAGTGTAATACAGTATAAACCGTGATTAATAAACAAAATAAGGCTTCCAATTTCCTACTCACAAGTAAAGTAGAAAAAGGAGCGTGTGTGCCAGTCTTTGACTATAAACGTCCCAGTCTGGATTGTGGGGTATATGCGGTCAGCAATCTCAGACAAAAGAGAAAAAAACCATAGTGCAGATCAAATAACAAATTTATCAGTGAAGAGCTCACAAATGGAGGCTTACATGGGTCAGGACTCCTGAGGAGGACGTCATCACGTCGAAACGCGTTGAGTTTGGCTCGTTAGCCATCTTGGAGGAGCGAGAGAAGCAGAGGATCCCTGTTGGAGACCTCAGTTCTGGGTAGCCGTGACGACACAATCCGAAAGTGACGCCACGGGACCAGATGCACGCGAGAGTTGCAGCAGTGTGTACCGAGGTGGTGAAAGTCGCGACACACTGAGGTGCCCAGCTGTTCACTGCTTTTACTTTCTGGACCCATGTAAGCCTGTAAGTGAGCTCTTCACTGATAAATTTATTATTTGATCTGCACTATGGTTTTTTTCTATTTTGTCTGAGATTGCTGACCGCAAATACCCCACCATCCAGACTGGGACGTTTATAGTCAGACTGGCACACACGCTCCTTTTGCTACTTCACTTGTGAGTAGAAAATTTACTAATCACGGTTTATACTGTATGAATAGCAGAGTAACCAGCTTCATTTTTAAGCTTGGAAAGACTGCCCTGCAGAGACTAAGTCAGACGCGAAGTCCAAGTTCTGAAAATCAAATGTAGCGGTCGCAGCTAGGATCTCAATCCGGAAAAAGGACCAGGTGTTTATCCTGGGCAGGGTAAGCCAACCGAAGCAGGTGCCCTGCACCTATGTGAGCCTAGATTTCACCCCCACACCCTCAGTAAGTATGATTTTGGCTGTATTTTGTGTATTCCTTGTGTTGTACGCGGGTTTACCCGAATAAACTGTATTTTGTTCTACTACCTTGTTTTGCCTAGTGAATGATCCCAGTACAAATATAAATAAGTGTTAAAAGTCCTGGTCTCCCGTGACAGGCTTGATATAGAAACACACCTCTGAGCCCAACATCACTCTCTGCTTTATTGTGGAAACATAAAGATGGAAGAGAAAAAAAGCTAGAACTCAGCTAAACTATGTTATTCAAACTAAAAATATGGCATATGGCTAACTCCACATACAAACTCCTCTCCCCAACAAAAGTAACACCATTATATTATTTCCGCGCAAAAGAATTTAAGACATGTAAAATGGTTGGGTTGTGGAATGTGGGTGATGTCCTCTACATAGGTGAGATCCCAAACTTAGAAGACTTTATAAAACGATACAACCTAGAGCTCAGAAATGTATAGATTCATGCACGTCAAACCCCTGATTAAATAAATATCCCGGACTGGCCCTTTCGTCAATGCATAACCTTCGAAAATGTATGTAGACTAAGGTCATACCATAAAGGAATCATTTCGACCATATATCGGAAATTAGAGTTCTAGTGAGTAGAACTTTAGGTCTTGATTCTGGTGGTTTGATTTTCTAACATAGTACACTATTGTATAGACACTGAAAATATCAGGCAGGATACCAGAGGATATGATTCTGTTGGGACTACAGGATAGAATCCAGTCTAGCAAGGAATAAATGGTTACTAGAGAAACTGAGGTATGTGGCAGGGTCTCCCTCTGCAGTTCCTTGGCCCCCGGATTCCCCATGTACCTCCGATCCAGCGGGGAAACCCACGGCGCGTGTCGGGAGATGCAAGGTGCCGTTGGAGCGGTGAGCGGGTTGCATGAGCCCTGCGGAGGCTTCAAGTGAAGGGCGTCGCCATCTTTAGGCTTGCGCATGAGCAAAACAACCCCAGGTTGCGACGACCAGTAGAGAGAAGTGCAGGCATGCGCAGAGTAGTCAGTCAGTGCAGTGAAGGGCTCAACGAAGAACTACAAGCCCCACGATGCACTGGGGCATAACACATGGACACAGCTAAGCCAATAGGGCTGAGAGGATTCCCTGCTCGGGATATTGATACTCTTTGCGCCCTGCAGACAACGCGAGTCAGAAGAGGGACCTCTGAGGTGTAGGTCGTGTACAGGGAGCTATACTCCCCTGGACTAGGCCAGACCTTTCACCTTAGGCCCCAGTTAGGCCCAGACTCACTGTAGCTTGTGGCTGCTATAGTGATAGCCCATAGTCAGGGACCTTTCCCTAGTAGCTGCATATAGTCAGGTACAGCACCGGTAAGACGCCACTCAGTGGCTGCGGCCTGTGTTCTGAGACCAGACCAGCTGCAGGGTAAAGACATTAAGGTGCTATTATCCATGCCGGAATTCACCCCTCGCGGAAGTGGACGTCCTCGTGGACGACAACGTTGGATCAGATGGGTCCTCTTTGTTATTCTGCAATACCCGGGTGCTGGAGCCCCGGGCAGGTACCTAACCACTACTCCATGGGATAGCGCTATCTCCAACACTTTGGGTGGGCCTTGACATTGGGAAAGGGACATAAGGGAATTGGCGCCTGGCACCCAATGTACTCTGGGGACACTCACTGTTGATATCAGGTTGGGGTCTATTTTACTGTGTGGTACAGGGTACCAATATTATTGTGTTCAGTAAAGGTTGTTAGCATATATTTGTGTGCATGTATCATTAGTATTGTTCCTATAAGGGTCCATCTCTCCAAGTCGGGATCCCTTGCAGGTGGAGGCTCTGTCACCGTAAGAATCAGGTACACCCCAGGCTCCACGCGGCAGAGGTTCAGGCCTTCTGTGAGCCACAGGTAATGCACCACACACACCGTAGTCACCATATCTTCCATAGGGTGGGGGAAAGTGTGCTACAGGTAAAAAAAAATAGGAATGTGATTTAAGGTAATCACGGATCATTCTCCACTAGCAGGGATGAGCCAACATAAAGAGAAGAATGCAAGAGTAACATGCTCGTTCTCCAGCTTGCTGCCTTTAAACTTATCCATAGAACATAGAGCAAGAACACAGCTAGGAAATGCAGATGACCTCTCCAGGGTGTGCAATACCCCTACCTCCCCCTGCCCCCCCCCCCCCCACCCCCAGGGAGATTTGCTGGTAGAAAGTTTTTAGTGGTGCTGTGGTGCTCACCTGTTGATTCACAGGAGGCTGAGTCTCCACAGATGTAGTAAGGAGCTTTAGGTATAGGTTTCTCTTTGTAGTGCAGCGCCGCCACCTGCAAGGGCACTACCAGAGACAGGGACTCACCCCTTGCTGGAACAATAGTAGAATAACAGTCAAGAATTCCAGGAACGTTGCAACTGGGGTTTGTTGGAGCCATAGTTGTGCAGGAATACAATACAGACAGTGTTCTTTGTTCTCATCTAACTCACCCACTCACTTAGACAGATGCACAGTTTCCCAGAGCCAGGCCTGAGGTAGTCAATTCTCACCCTCCTCTTAGGGCAAGGGGCTTTGGCAGGAACCAATGCCTGAGGTGATTATTCCCCAACCTCCTCTGAGTAGCAGCTAGACAGGAGCCGCAACTCAGTCTGCAATATTCCAGCCCAAGGGCATTATCCCTTCCCTGGGCAGGTCAGCACTCACCAGGAGTCAGGCACATGGACTCAAGAGCTCCCTAGAACCTTCTCATAAAGGGGAGGGTCCCCAATATTTATATCCAGGGGGTGTAAACCTTTCCACCCTGAGTCTCTGGGCAGAACATACCCCAAAGGTATCACCCCACCATTCACATGACCTATCATATCCATAAAGGTATGTTATTGACTTAATGAGGTGCTCACCTAACGCTTCATTAACCATTAACATGTATCTTCAAAGCTCACTAATTTTAGGTTAAATCAGGTTTTTGTCTGGAAAGGTCATTGTATTAATTATAAGGACTGTTGGCACTAATGATATGGAAAGGAGGAATTCCCCTAACAAAGCATATCTACAGACGTCTGTTATAGTAATGTTATTGAAGTCATACCTAAAGTTGGCATTACTCCCACCCAGACCCTAAAATATGGGTTTTGAGAGAAAGGTCTCTCTCACGGTCTGAATGGGAGTAATGACCTCTTTAGGAACAACAAGCGTAACGTGAGCCATGTTATTTGAAGCTAACGCAAGGTAGTGCTAACTTAACATGGCATTAAACCTATGCTAATGAATTAAATGATTGTTATACAGAAGAAATGTTTAATTAATTAAGCTCTTTAATTACTGGATAATCTGTTTAAGGGTTTATTTACCTTTTGTCCAAATAAAAAATACAGATCTACAGTAGCAAGACTCCACTACCCACTGCCAGAGAAGTCGTGGAATCCGTGGGGGTTCAATTCGGAATAACTGAATATCTGCGGTTTTGGACAGTAAGCCTGTCTTCTGTATATTGCTCTGAATGTCCCAGTACCTCATGGTAACATCTGTAACAGGGGCATGCCTGTTTACAGCAGCTAGAGCTGTTGGATGTCAGCCAGCCAGTGGGTAATCCCTGCTGGAGGAACGCAGGACTACTAAAAAGCTCAGATGAGTCTAGAAAGGGGTTGACTAGGCAGGAAAGGGAAGTCTTTCTCTGTCTCTACCAGGTCTGTGTACGGACCACACATGTGTGTCCTTAACCCCTACAGACACCAGGGTATGCAGGCCAAATCACTGTGTCTTTGATGCCAAGGCACGCCAGATCTATATTGACATTTATTGACGTGTGTGGACTGAACTTTGGCCCTGTGTTTTTTGTATAATGCACTTGGGCAAAATAAAGCCTACATTTATTTTCCGGAAGCAAGTCTTTAAACACAACGCCGGTTTCAACCAAATGCAGTTTTAGAACAATAGTTTTTTGGCACCATTTTGAACAATGTTTTTCTAAATTACCAATTCCATTTGGAAATTAAATTCTTACCCGGTATGACAATAATAATTTTTTAAGAAGCTTAGTTTAGCTGTTTGAAAATTTGTGCTTAACATTACAAACACGACAAGAACAATGTTAACTACAGCACATAATCATAAATCATAAGTACGTAATGACAGCTGAAATTAAGCAAGTAGAGCATGTAGGAAGATTAAAAATGACATTTTATAAGTACAGCACTTTATATTTCCTTTTGGAAAGTACTGCATAGGGAAAAAAGAAAATGTACAAGCCAAACAGAACAAAGGCTTGTTAAAGTGGCAAAATCTCTTTAGCAGAACAAAATTCTAAAACTGAGTTTTTAATGCTACTTTAATCAAGAGCCTGTGAGTGCCTACTGTAGTATTCTACATTTGTTACACACACACACACACATATATACATATATATATGTGTGTGTGTGTGTGTGTGTGTGTGTGTGTGTGTGTGTGTGTGTGTGTGTGTGTGTGTGTGTGTGTGTGTGTGTGTGTGTGTGTGTGTGTGTGTGTGTGTGTGTGTGTGTGTGTGTGTGTGTGTGTGAACAGAACAGAACTCTTCTCTTGCATCCTGACATGACTGGCATCTCACCATACATAGACATCCATACCCCCTGTACTTGTGACTCCAACTGCCAGTATGGCTGCACCAGCATACTGTATGGCAACTTTGTAACGTGGGCTGGTTGATTCTCACATGCTAGACATACGAGAAGGGGTTTAACCCTAGCATTGCCTGTTCCTATCATTGCCTGCTACACTGCCTAGGGAAAATAACTTTAGTAGTCAGAGAGTAGGTGGCTACATATATAAATAATACACATATTAATATGTATGTATATACAGCCATTCCTCGCTTATCCGATGGAATGCGTCCTGCAAACCGCCATCAAATAACATACCGTCAGATTGCGGGTCCATGTTAATCCACGGCGTGAGCGCCAGATTAGCGGTTCCAACATCGGATAATGCGTCCAGTGGACTGCATTATACATAGTCGGATAAGGCATTCGACGGAAAGCAGACTGTCGGATACAGAGGACCACCTGTATATATTGTGATACTATCACTGTCTTTTGGTGCTGGAATAGGGCAGCTATGGTATGTTCCATTGTACACAGAGTTAATTTCCCCTGAATAAGATAACCTCAGATGCAGCTAATCAGCCTTGTCTGAATGAACAAGGAAGTGTTTTAAGGCAGACACAGGGAGCTGCCATGCTGAGTGAGAGAGACTGATTTTTCCCCAGAGAAGGGGGAATATAGAAAGTGCTACCCAGCTAAGGAAGAGGCTGGTACCGTTCCTTAGACCCACTGGACAGTGGTCGCGGAGTCTGCTTGGACCACCTTGGTCTTAATCGCAGCAAGAGGAAGGAAGAACGTGAGACCGTGCTGAAGCAGGGATGTCCAGTCCTTAACATTGGACTTACAGAGGAGAGATACTATTAGCTCTCGTGGGGCTGAGCTCCCCTTGGCAGGAAGGACACGGGACCATGCTGAAGTGGGGGACGTCTGCTCCAAATCCGGGTGTAACAGATAAGAGAAAGCCTTTATTGCTGTGTTCAGAGACTTTTTATATGTTCAGCTATAATAGTACCTGTTTGGGGTGGTAACTAGCTTAGCTGTCCATCCAGTTAGTAAGGGTTGAAGTTGAATGTGTAGTTAGTCTCCTAAGAGGAGTAGGAGTCTATTTTATGATTTCGTTTTGACGGACGGTTGGCCTGTTGGTGTATTATTTATATTTTAGAAATACTAAGTTTCCTGCCTTAATCTGGGACTAAAAGATGCTACAACAAGCTGTGGGCATCACATTATATATACATTTCCGCAAATAATTAAACACTGACTGACACAATTTTCATCATTCTGGCTCTGTATGCCACCACAATAGATTTGAAATGAAACAACCGAGATGCAATAGAAGTGCAGACTTTCAGCTTTAATTCAAGGGGTTGAACAAAAATATCATATGAAACGTTTAGAAATTGCAACCATTTTCATACACAGTCTCCTTAATTCAAGGCAAATTGGACAAACTAACACAATCATAAATAAAATGTTTATTTTTAATACTTTGTCGAGAATCCTTTGCAGGCAATGACTGCTTGAAGTCTGGAACGCATGGACATCACCAAACGCTGGGTTTCCTCCTTTCTGATGCTTTTCCAGGCCTTTAATACAGCTGTCTTCAGTTGTTGTTTGTTCGTGGGTCTTTTGCCTTAAGTTTTGTCTTCAGCAAGTGAAATGCATGCTCGATTGGGTTGAGATCAGGTGATTGACTCGGCCATTGTAGAATATTCCACTTCTTTGCCTTAAAAAACTCCTGGGTTGCTTTTGCAGTATAATTTGGGTCATTGTCCATCTGTAAAATGAAGCGCCATCCAATCAACTTCGCTGAATTTGGCTGCATCTGAGCAGACAATATATCCCTATACACTTCAGAATTCATCCGGCTGCTTCTGTCTTCTGTCACATCATCAATAAACACTAGTGACCCAGTGCCATTGTAAGCCATGCATGCCCATGCCATCACACTGCCTCCACTTTGTTTTACAGATGATGGGGTATGCTTCGGATCATGAGCCGTTCCAAGCCTTCTCCACACTTTTTTCTTCCCATCATTCTGGTACAGGTTGATCTTATTTTCATCTGTCCAAAGAATGCTGTTCCAGAACTGAGCTGCCTTTTTTAGATATTGTTTGGCAATGTCTAATCTGGTCTTTCTATTCTTGAATCTTATGAATGGTTTGCCCCTTGTGGTGAACCCTCTATATTTGCTCTTGTGAAGTCTTCTCTTTATGGTAGACTTGGATAATGACATTCCTACCTCCTGAAGAGTGTTATTCACTTGGCTGGATGTTGTGAAGGGGTTTTTCTTTACCATGGAAAGGAGCCTACGATCATCCAGCACTGTTGTCTTCCGTGGACATCCAGGCCTTTTTGTGTTGCAGAGCTCACCAGTGTGTTCTTTTTTTCTCTGAATGTACCAAACTGTTGATTTGGCCATACCTAATGTTCCTGCTATCTCTCTGATGGGTTTTCTTTTTTTTGCAGCCTAAGGATGCCCTGTTTCACTTGCATTGAGAGCTCCTGTGACCGCATGTTGTGGGTTCATAGCAACAGCTTCCAAATGTGAATGTCACACCTGGAATCAACTCCAGACCTTTTACCTGCTTAATTGATGATGAAATAACAAAGGAATAGCCCACACCTGTCCATGAAACAGCTTTTGAGTCAATTGTCCAATTAATTTTGGTCCCTTGAAAAAGAGGGGGCTACATATTAAAGATATGTAATTCCTAAACCCTTCCTCCAATTTGGATATGAATACCCTCAAATTAAAGCTGATAGACTGCACTTTAAGCCCATATTCATTATTTAACTGTAACTTGAACTTATTTTGCTACACAGATGAAATAACAAAACGTGTATCCGTGTCCAATTATTTCCGGACCTAACTGTATATACATATACACATATGGAACAAATATAGTAGCGCCAGGGTATTGGTTATTATAAACCCTAATAGTGACTAAAATCTAATAGTGAACTAAACTGTGTTTCATATAAGAAAATATATCTATATCTATAATAAACAATCAATAATAACAACAATTATCTATAACACAGTGAACCTCACAAAAATAAATAAAATGTGTATATGTGCAAACAATGTGAGAAAAGAAGTAAAAAGTCCAACCAGTCCTTTTGAATCAGTCCATGAATATGCTAGATAATTGGTGCTAGTATGGGGGTCACCGGCTGCTCTCAAATTGGATGAACCACATCCAAGGGGTACCTAGAGGAGAAAAAGAAGAGACAGCGCACGCCCCATAGCATAAAATTGTACATTTAATATTGAAAAGGAAGGGAAGGGAGAGGGTGGAAGAAATGCACTCACAAGAGTAAAAATCAATCAAGCAATTTGTGAATAAATCACCACCATCCGGTCTCTAAACAGCAGACGTCCGCAAATGGAAGCTCCCTCAGGGCTGCATGGATGTAGTAGCTACTCACAAGAGGCCAGAGGTGTAATTCGCCGACAGAAATCAGTCTGTAGTCCCAGAGCTCGCCTCTCAAACTTGAATGGCCGCAATGTAATCTCGCGCTCAGTACGGCCTCGTGCGCGTGCGCAGCGTCGTGATGATGTAATGGCGTGATTGAATTCCCTGACGCGTTTCATCACAGAGCGCAACTTTCTCAAAGGGCTGATAGTGAATGAACGAAGATCTGTATATTTATAGCCAGTGGGTTGCCTAGCAACCCGTAATTAACAAGGGATATGTTTAACCTGTTAGATTTTTATCAAACCGAGAATCCCATACTAAATTAATGGAATAGTCACTGGCACAAATATACAGATAAGTGTATAACATAGGACACATTATAGGATTAATCAGACTACTAAAATAAAGCCATAAAAATAACAAAGTAAAACCAGAATATTAGAATTACTGATTAAGATTAT